>NC_069507.1:259987274-260122274 GCF_027579735.1 Bombina bombina | reverse complement strand
GAACCATGTGCTTGTCTCTGCAAGCTGACCCATTAGAACCATTCACTTGTCTCTGCAAGCTGACCCATTAGAGCCATGTGCTTGTCTCTGCAAGCTGACCCATTAGAACCATGTGCTTGTCTCTGCAAGCTGACCCATTAGAACCATGTGCTTGTCTCTGCAAGCTGACCCATTAGAACCATTCACTCGTCTCTGCAAGCTGACCCATTAGAACCATGTGCTTGTCTCTGCAAGCTGACCCATTAGAACCATGTACTTGTCTCTGCAAGCTGACCCATTAGAGCCATGTGTTTGTCTCTGCAAGCTGACCCATTAGAACCATGTGCTTGTCTCTGCAAGCTGACCCATTAGAACCATGTGCTTGTCTCTGCAAGCTGACCCATTAGAACCATTCACTCGTCTCTGCAAGCTGACCCATTAGAACCATGTGCTTGTCTCTGCAAGCTGACCCATTAGAACCATTCACTCGTCTCTGCAAGCTGACCCATTAGAACCATGTGCTTGTCTCTGCAAGCTGACCCATTAGAACCATTCACTCATCTCTGCAAGCTGACCCATTAGAACCATGTGCTTGTCTCTGCAAGCTGACCCATTAGAACCATTCACTCATCTCTGCAAGCTGACCCATTAGAACCATGTGCTTGTCTCTGCAAGCTGACGCATTAGAACCATTCACTCGTCTCTGCAAGCTGACCCATTAGAACCATTCACTCATCTCTGCAAGTGTACACTCACCGCCATTGCTCTGAGTGTTTCCCCAGCCAGACAAAAGGCATTGTGTTCCTGCAGGGTCACAGCGGGTCGGCAGGCTAATAGGCTGAACATACTCATTCAATGTGGCTGGTGTGGCAAGTCGTATTAACATAATGTCATTGTCAATGTTTGAAGGGTTATATTCAGGGTGAAGGATAACCTTGTCTGCATCAATAAATTGTTCTGTTCCTTCCAGAACCTCAATATTATGCTCTCCAAGCCTGACTTGAATATGCCTGGAAAAGATCAGATGATTATAGCTACGGAACTCTTAGTGACACAGTGATTACAATTAAGTTTACTGATATCTGATCTATCTATCTAACATCCATCTATCTATCTATCTATCTATCTATCTATCATATCACAAGCACTCACTAGATTTAAGACCTGAGCTGTTTAAGTGGCATTTTGGGGGAATTCTTCTATTCCTCAGACATATATCTAGTGTTCTATCAATTATGTGTTATTAATATATATATATATATATATATATATATATATATATAGATAGATAGATAGATAGATAGATAGATAGATAGAGAAGTCCGGACTGGATGTTACAGACGTGAAAATAAGTATTTATATTCTGTTTTAAAAATAAATTAACACGCGTTATTATAAAAAAACACGTGTTTTACCATTTCCAAAAAATCTAATTAAGGGGGGTGAAAAGGGGAGGGGTGATTTATGGGGATACCTATATCTCAAAAATTGAAGGTGTTAGAAAAGTAAAAATTATAATTTAAAATCTTCATTATAAGGAAAGTTTACAAGCCAAATGTCTTGCTTCTCATCATAACATATCACAAAAAAATGAACACTGTTTTTTCACATCTGACAGTTGAGTCATAATATATAATTACAAATTAATATTAAAATAATTGTAAACAGAATAATAATAACAACATATTTTTGATGTGCCGGACGGTCGCCTTGCCCAAAACGTAGCTGATTGGTGCCAATGTAAGAGAAACACTGAGAATTCATGAAAACTCACAAAGTTCATATCAGCGAGTGTGCAAATCGAACGGGCAAACATGTGAGGGCACACGTCATTGCGAGTGGTCGTGTTTTTAAACTATTTTTTTTTTAAAAATCACAAACTCCACGCGAGCGAAGCCGCTGGCAACAGCTGGTGCAAAATATATTTCTATTTCTGTCTTCTTGGTTATCAGTATCTGTCTATTTTTCTATAACTTTTAATCCTATATATGATAATCTTTGGATTTCTTTCTTAGAACTGAAATATATGTTATTTTATTAAACACTTACCCCCCATAGCAATGTGCTGCTGACACGACCCAACGGCTATTGATTAATGATCCTCCACAGAAATGCTGCCCATAAGCATTCAGAGACACTTGGTAAGGGACAGAGTTCATGGGACAAGTGTAGCCTCCAACAATCCTATCATCCTTTGGGATAGATGCTGCAAAACAACATTTACATTCTGTATAAACAATAAATCTGTTACATAAAAGATGGATGTTTTATAGAACTGTGAATAAAAATAATCTAGATAAATACAGTTCTAGACACATGAATAGATGAATAGATAGATAGAAGAGACAAGTGATAGACACATAGATAAATAGATAAAAGATAGATAAATAGATAGATAGATAGATAATAAATGATAGATAGATAGATAGATAGATAGATAAATAGATAGATAGATAGAGAGATGATATATAGATAGATGATATATATATATATAATAGATAGATAGATAGATAGATGATAGATAGATAGATAGATAGATAGATAAATAGATGATAGATAGATGATAGATACATAGTTTATAAATAGATGCTGATACATATATAGATAGATAATATATAGATGATAGATAGATAGATAGATAGATAGAAAGAAAGATAGATAGATAGATAGATAGATGATAGATAGATAGATGATAGATAGATAGATAGATAGATAGATAGATAGATAGATAGATAGATAGATAGAGATACATAGATAGATAGATAGATAGATAGATAGATAGATAGAAGATAGATAGATGATAGATAGATAGATAGATAGATAGATAGATAGACAGATAGAAAGATAGATTGACAGATAGATAGATAGATGATAGATAGACAGATAGATAGATAGATAGATAGATAGATGATACATAGATAGATAGATAGATAGATAGATAGATAGATAGATAGATAGATAGAAGATAGATAGATGATAGATAGATAGATAGATAGATAGATAGATAGACAGATAGAAAGATAGATTGACAGATAGATAGATAGATAGATGATAGATAGATAGATAGATAGATAGATGATAGATAGATAGATAGATAGATAGATAGATAGACAGATAGATAGATAGATAGATAGATAGATGATAGATAGATAGATAGAATGTAGACCTATACCTCTGACATATTTTTCCTCTGTGGTACATACCCTTTTCTCTAAGATAACAATAAATATTGTACCTCATTATTACTTTATGGGTCTTTATCCCATTTGCAAATTATCAGCTGTTGCATATAAATGCTTATAGCAAGTCCATACGTACCACTATATCCCAAAAGAGAAAACAGTATGAGGAGTTTCATAGTGATGAAAATTAAATAATTGGGAATTATATGCAGTAATATATTCCAGAGTATTATCTTATCAATTGCTAGAGCCATATGTCAGTTCCCAACATTAGTTACAAAGCCGCACCAAATGCTCACATCCATAATACAAGTAATAGTTTCCATTGGGCCTTGTTCCATGAAACAATATTGATTGATTGATCATTAAAGTCTCTTTTATCTCCAGACATTGTTCATCACATGATGCCAGGTTAACCACTTGGCAGACAAAGAAGGCTGCATTGTATTGTTAGTCAGTGAGTTGCAGGCCTCTCTTGCATCATACAGGGTTAATCCCTGATTCTTCAGAAAATCTAGTTATACCAGTTGTAGCAGGTGTTGTGGATTAGGGACAATTGTCTAACTATTAAACAAGTAAACATTTAGAGCTGTTTTTTATTTTTATTTAAGACATTCAGTAATAGAAGTAAACGTCTCCTCATGTATTCCGATAGAAACAGCACAGGTGTGCTAGAGTAAAACTTTAACAGGACGGTCTACTCCACAATTTTTATTGTTTAAAAAGGTAGATAATCCCTTTATTGCCTATTCCAGGTTTTGCATAACCAACACAGTTATAATAATACATGTTTTACCTCTGTAATTACCTTGTATCTAAGCCTCTGCCCGACTGCCCCCTTATCTCAGCTCTTTTGACAAACGTGCATTTTAGCTAACCAGTGCTGACTCACAAATAACTCAGCGGGAGTGAGCACAATGTTATCTATATGACACACATGAACTTACGCCCTCTAGCTGGGAAAAATTAAAAATGCATTCAGATAAGAGGCGTCATTCAAGGGCTTAGAAATTAGCATATGAGCCTACCTAGGTTTAGCTTTCCATAAAGAACACCAAGAGAACAAAGTAAATTTAATGATAAAAGTATTTTGGAAAGTTGTTTAAAATTACATGTCCTATCTGAATCATGAAAGTCTAATTTAACTAGACTGTCCCTTTAACCACATATTTTGTGTTTGCAGAAGACTTACAATTAAATTACATAATTACAAAAGAATATACTTATTAAAATTGGAATGTCCCTTTAAGAAATGTAAACACACTCAAATCTATTTTATTAAACATAATGTGTGGCTCCCTTACTTTTTGAATGTGTTTAGATGAAGTATTATGGTTTCCTTTATGTAAAAATGTTACCCAATATAAAACATACTTGACTATTCAGACTATAAATTGAAGACAATGTGTTGCTGTTAAGAGATGTTGAATTATTATCTGACTATATAATGTAGCGCATTTCTTGATTGTAATATGTTTGATCACTAGATGGCACAAGTGAATAAAAAGTTGGTACAAGGGCTGTATAGGTTGATTCATCATTGTGTTAGTAAGGAAACATCTGTTAGCAGAATAGATTGCGTGAATTCTAACAATAAAGTAATCATTAGAAATGATACAGAGCATTCTATCCAACTTGGGGCTAGATTACCAGTTTCTCGCTAACCGTTTAGCGCAAGCGATAAGGGGTATAATATGGTTCATTGTGCACAGCTGAAGTAGCGCACGTATTGCATTGGGTTGGTGCGACTTACAGAGCTCTTGTTAACTGTTACAATCAACTAAAAAGTTGCACAAAACATAAAAATACATAGTATAGTTCAGTTACACTCATAATAACACTGTCTAATAAAAAATATTAAAAGAATGTATTGCATAAAAAAAGTTATAAGGGCTCAAACTTATGAGGTCTCAAGTGTTAAAAAAGAAAATAGGATTTTAACATAGAGACATACACACACATTCATAAAACAGGTCTAAATATGTATATGTATATATATATATATATATATATATATATATATATATATATATATATATATATATATATATACTGTATATGTGTGTGTGTGGGTGTATATACTGTATGTATGTATTTATGTGTGTATATATCTATTTACAGACATATATACACATAAAAACACATAAATACATATATGTATAAAAAAACACTTACAGTATCTCACAAAAGTGAGTACACCCCTCAAATTTTTGTAAATATTTTATTATACCTGTTCATGTTACAACACTTAAGAAATTATACTTTGCTACAATGTAAAGTAATAAGTGTACAGCCTGTATAACATTGTAAATTTGCTGTTCCCTCAATATAACTTAACACACAGTCATTAATGTCTAAACCGTTGGCAATAAAAGTGAGTACACCCCTAAGCAGAAATGTACAAATTGGGCCCAAAGTGTCAATATTTTGTGTGGCCACCATTATTTTCCAGCACTGCCTTAACTCTCTTGGGCATGGAGCTCACCAGAGCTCCACAGGTTGCCACTGGAGTCCTCTTCCACTCCTCCATGATGACATCACGTAGTTGGTGGATGTTAGAGACCTTGCACTCCCCCACCTTCCGTTTGAAGATGCCCGACAGATGCTCAATAGGGTTTACGTCTGGAGACATGCTTGGTCAGTCCATCACCTATACCCTCAGCTTCTTTAGCAAGGCAGTGATCATCTTGGAGGTGTGTTTGGGGATGTTACCATGATGGAATACTGCCCTGCGGTCCAGTCTCGGAAGGGAGGGGATCATGTTCTGCTTGAGTATGTCACAGTACATGTTAGCATTCATGCTTTCCCTCAATGAACTGTAGCTCCCCAGTGCCGGCAGCACTCATGCAGGCCCACTCCCACCACCATGCTTGATTGTAGGCACACACTTGTCTTTGTACTCCTTACCTGGTTGCCACCACATGCTTGACACCATCTGAACCAAATAAGTTTATCTTGGTCTCATCCGACCATAGGACATGGTTTCAATAATCCATGTCCTTTGTCTACTTTTCTTTAGCAAATTGTTTGCAGGCTTTCTTGTGACTCATCTTTAGAAGAGTCTTCCTTCTGGGATGACAGCCATGCAGACCAATTTGATGCAGTGTGCGGTGTATGGTCTGAGCACTGACAGGCTGACCCCCCACTCCTTTAACCTCTGCAGCAATGCTGGCAGCACTCATACGTATATTTCCCAAAGACAACCTCTGGATATGACGCTGAGCACGTGCACTCAACTTCTTTGGTCGACCATGGTGAGGCCTGACTGGAACCTGTCCTGTGAAACATCCTGTCCTTGCCCATCATGCTGCAGCTCAGTTTCAGGGTCTTGGCAATCTTCTTATAGCCTAGGCCATCTTTATGTAGAGCAACAATAATGTTTTTCAGATCCTCAGAAAGTTCTTTGCTATGAGGTGCCATGTTGACCTTCCAGGGACCAGTATGAGAGAGTGTGAGAGCGATAACACCAAATTTAACACACCTGCTCCCCATTCACACCTGAGACGTCTTAACACTATCGAGTCACATGACACCTGGGAGGGAAAATGGCTAATTGGGCTCTATTAGGACATTTCCACTTAGGGGTGTACTCACTTTTGTTGCCAACGGTTTAGACATTAATGGCTGTGTGTTGAGTTATTTTGAGGGGACAGAAAATTGACACTGTTATACAGGCTGTACACTCAATACTTTACATTGTAGCAAAGTGTCATTTCTTCAGGGTTGTCACATGAAAAGATATAATAAAATATTTACAAAAATGTGAGGGGTGTACTCACTTTTGTGAGATACTGTAAGTGGTTTTTAGATGATGGTGTAGTCTTTCACTAATATAAGTGCATTTGAGTCCTTTGCGCTTAAGTAGCTGCAAACATGAAAAATTATATATATGCAATATTCATATTTAAAGGCACAGTCTAGTCCAAAATAAACTTTCATGATTCAGGATAGATAATGTAATTTTAAACAATTTTCCAATTTACTTTTATCACCAACTTTGCTTTTTTGTCTTGGTATTTGTAGTTGAAAGCTAAACCTAGGAGGTTCATATGCTGTTTTCTAAGCCCTTGAAGACTGCCTCTTCTCTCAGTTCCTTACCACTAGAGGCTGTTAGTTCATGTGTGTCATATGAATTCAGGTGAGCCAGCTCTGTTTGGCTAAAATGGATTTCTGTCAAAAGAACTGAAATAAGGGGACAGTTTGCAGAGGCTTAGATACAAGGAAATCACAGAGGTAAAAAGTGTATTTATATAACTGTTGGTTGTGCAAAACTAGGGAATGGGTAATAAAGGGATTATCTATTTTTTCAAACACTAAAAATTCTGGGTAAAATGGTCACTTTAGGTGTTTAACTGTGTGTTCACTGTAAATATTTTAACATTCCAAAGTTCTTCACACTGGGGTATGTGTTATATATATATATATATATATATATATATATATATTTACCCAACAAATATATATATATATATATATATATATATATACACTATCCCAGAAAAGTGAGTACACCCCTCACATTTTTGTAAATATTTTATTATATATTTTCATGTGACAACACTAAATAAATTACACTGTGGAAATGTCCAAATTGGGCCCAAAGTGTCAATATTTTGTGTGGCCACCATTATTTTCCGGCACTGCCTTAACCCTCTTGGGCATGAAGTTCACCAGAACTTCACAGGTTTCCACTGGAGTCCTCTTCCACTCCTCCATGACGACATCACAGAGCTGGTGGATGTTAGAGACCTTGGACTCCCCCACTTTCCATTTGAGGATGCCCTACAGATGCTCAATAGGGTTTAGGTATGGACACATGCTTGGCCAGTCCATCTCCTTTACCTTCAGCTTCTTTAGCAAGGTAGTGGTTATTTTGGAGGTGTGTTTGGGGTTGTAATCTTGTTGGAATACTGCCCTGTGGCCTAGTCTCTGAAAGGAGAGGATCATGTCCTGCTTCAGTATGTCACAGTACATGTTGACATTCATGGTTCCTTCAATGAACTGTAGCTCCCCAGTGCTGACAGCACTCATGCAGGCCCAGACCATGACACTCCCACTACCATGCTTAACTGTAGGCAAGACACACTTGTCTTTGTACTCCTCACCTTGTTGGCGCCATACACACTTGACACCGTCTGAACCAAATAAGATTATTTTGGTCTAATCGGACTACAGGACATGGTTCCAGTAATCTATGTGCTTAGTCTGCTTGTCTTCAGCAAACTGTTTGCGGGCATTCTTGTGCATAATTTTTATAAGAGGCTTCCTCCTGGGATGAAATCCATGCAGACCAATTTGATGCAGTATGCGTCATATGGTCTGAGCACTGACAGGCTGACGCCCCACCCCTTCAACCTCGGCAGCAATGCTGACAGCACTCATACGTCTATTTTTCAAAGACAACCTCTGGATATGGCGCTGATCACGTGCACTCAAGTTCTTTGGTCAACCATAGCGAGGCCTGTTCTGAGTGGAACCTGTCCTGTGAAACTGCTGTATGGTTTTGCCCACCGTGCTGCAGCTCAGTTTCAGGGTCTTGGCAATCTTCTTATAGCCTAGGCCATCTTTATGTAGAGCAACAATTCTTTTTTAAGATCCTCAGAGAGTTCTTTCCCATGAGGTGTCATGTTGAATTTCCAGTGACCAGTATGAGAGAGTGTGAGATCGATAACACCAAATTGAACACACCGGCTCCCCCTTCACACCTGAGACCTTGTAAAACTAACGAGTCACATGACACCGGGGAGGGAAAATGGCTAATTTGGACATTTCCACTTAGGGATGTACTCACTTTGTTGCCAACGGTTTAGACATTAACGACTGTACTCTTTCTAAGTCTCTCTTTTGGCATGTGAATTGGGTTCTGCATTCAACTTTTGCCAAATTGCCTGTTTTCTGTGGCAACTGTACTCTTTTTTTAAGGGGTAGATTTACCAAGCAGCGGATGCTGCTATCGACCTCCGTATTTTCTGGCTCGCCAGAAATGTAAGTTATGAAGCAGCGGTCATAAGACCGCTGATTGTTAACTCATCTGCTACCTCTGAGGCGGCAGACAGCAATCAGCCCGATCGGATACGATTGGGTTTATTGACACCCCCTTCTAGCAGTCGATTGGCTTCATATGTGCAGGGCGGCAATGCACAAGCATTACACTAGTAATGATTGTGCAATGATAAATGCAGACAGCATATGCTGTCAGCATTTATCAATGTGTGGCAGACATGATACGCTACAGCAGATCTACCCCTACGTCTCTCTTTTGGTATGTGAATTGGATCCTGCATTCAACTCCTGCCAAATTCCCTGTTTTCTGTAGCAACTGTACTCTTTCTAAGTATCTATTTTGGTATGTGAATTGGGTCCTACATTTAACTCCTGCCAAATTCCCTGTTTTCAGTGGCAACTGTACTCTTTCTAAGTCTATCTTTTAGTATGTGCCTGTAGTCTGTGAAATGTTACGTATTTTCTTTGCTTGTATCTTGTCTTTAGCTATGTAATGTTCAAACCTTGTCAATACGTGAGATAATTCCTATATTTGTTAGTTCACTAATAGTATAACCTCAGCCTCCTTAAAATTCTGTCTGTTTTTTAACTTATCTCACCCTGAATCAAAGTTTCCCAATTGGCCTTTTGACTGTCTTTGATCATTTCATTAACTAATTTATTGCAATCAGCTGTACACTCTGTCTTATAAATTTAACACTACTATGGGGTAGCATTGCAGGGGTTAGCATTGCAGGTTTAGATAGCAGTATTGTAATATCATCTGTTCACATCTCTTAAGTGAACATTTATAAGTGAGGCACTAAGAATTGGGCAAAAGTATTATACAAGAGTAAGTGAATATTTATAAGTAAGGCGCTAAGAATTGGGTGAAATAATTATACAAGAACAAGTAAACATTTATAAGTTAGGCACTAAGAATTGGGTAAAAGAATTATATAAGAATTGAACAGGGAGTGGACAAGGGACAAGGCAAATTCTGTTGTAATACTGTGTTTTATCCACTGTTTGCCTATTTTGTAAAAATGCCCAATATCTTCATATTCCTCTTTGCTACCTTTTGTCTCTATAACAAACTACTATATTAAATTACTTCTTCCCCCTCACCACCTGCACTGTTCATTAACACATCTCTCTTAACCTCACTTTACTTTTGTATTCATGAACTTCACACATTCCTAAAGACTCTCTCTCCTCCTTGCACCTCATCCCAAAAACAGCACTGTAAATCTGCATCTCATCTCATGTCACTCTCCCTCTTCCTCATACTAGCTGCTGGTGACTTCTCCCCTAATCCCGGTCCCCCACAACTTCCTAGCCCTGCAGACCAATGTATGCCTTTCAATAGACTTTAAAAAAAAACTCTGGTAACCTTAATCTCATTCCTCTTGCATCTAAAACCACCATCCCCTTCACTTGTGCACTCTGGAACTCTCACTCTATTTGTAACAAGCTCACTTCTTTCCATGACCTCTTTATCTCCCACTCTCTTAATCTTCTGGCTCACGCAAAACCCTGGCTCTCTCCTTCATATACAGCTTCCTCTGCTGCACTGTCACACGAGGGTCTCCACTTCAGCCACACTCCTAGGTCTGATAATAGACAATGAGGTGGTGTTGGTATTTTACTTTCTTTTCATTGCACCTTTCAACAAATACAGCCCTTCTCTTCCCTCACATTTTCTTAATTCGAAACCCAAATGATTTGCTTATTCTCTCCCCTCTCTATATGTGTTGCAGTCATATACCTCCACCCCCTGGCTCCTTAACTCTATTTCTTATTTCTAGATCACTTTGCCACCTGGCTACCTTATTTCCTTTCCTCCAATACCCCTGCCCTTATTATTGGTGACTTCAATCTCCTTGTTGACAATCCCACTGCCTCCTCTGCAAAACAACTTCTGCAACTCACGTCATCTTTTGGCCTTTCACAATGGACTGACTCTCCCACTCACACAGATGGTTACTCCCTTGATCTGATTTTAAGCTATTGATGCCCTCTCAAATTTAACAAACTCCCCTTTTCCTCTTTCTGACCATCATCTCCTTGATTGTAACATCAATTCCCTCCCTACAAGTCTACCTCCTTCTACACCTTAAACCAAACTGCACAGAAGAATTATGTCATTAGATAAGCAACAGCTCGTTAGCTCTCTCAAACCTCTCCTCTCTTCTATCCCCTCCTTTTGCTGCCCTGATGAATGTATCTGCCACTATAACTCCACCCTTACATCGGTCCTTGACAATCTGGCCCCACCTACTAAAGCTCGGAAATCATACACTCATCCTCAGCCCTGGCATACTCCTCTGACACAGTACCTATGCAGATGTTCCCATATTGCTGAGAGACACTGGAGACAATCTCGGAGTTCAGCTGACTTTCTTTACTACAAGTTCATCTTGAACTATTACTATTCTGACCTTAATCTATATAAGCTACATTACTTCTCTAATCTTATCTCTACTCTTTCTTCAATCCCAAAACATCTGTTCTCCATGTTAAAATACTCTTCTCCACCCACCTCTACCTCCTACTATAATGTCTCTCTCAGCTCAAGATTTTGCCAGCTACTTGAACAACAAAATCGACTCCATCAGAAATGAAATCATCTCTCAACATACTACTGGTCTCCCACCCCCTAAAAAAGCTCACAATCATCCAAAACCCACATAGCCATAAATTTAGCTCTTTTGCCCCTGTAACAGAAGAAGTTTCTGCCCTTATGCGGTCCTCTCACCTCACTACCTGTCCCTTTCGAACCCATCCCCTCATAGCTAATCCCCTCTCTTCTACCCTTACCCCTATACTCGCACACATCTTCAACCTCTCCCACAGCACTGGTATATTTCCCTCATCTCTTAAATATGCACTGGTCACGCCTATCCTCAAAAAGCCTTCTCTCTATCCAACCTCCCCATCCAACTACCACCCTATTTCCCTACTCCCTCTTGCCTCAAAGCTTCTTGAAAAGTATATACATGTCTATCCTATTTCCTTACATTAAACTGCAATCTGGATTTCGCCCCATTCACTCCACAGAGACAGCAATTGTTAAGGTTACCAATGACCTACTTACAGCAAAATCCAAAGGCCACTTCTCTCTGCTTATCTTTCCTGATCTATTTGCAGCCTTTGATACAGTCGACCACCCTCTTTCACGTCAAACCCTCTAATCCTTCGGCATCTGCCACACAGTTCTCTTGTGGTTCTCTTCTTATCTGTTTAACCGTACCTTTAATGTAGGCACCTTCTCTGGGGCATCTTCTGTCCTGTTACCACTTTCTGTTGGGATACTGCAAGGCTCTGTCCTCGATCTCCTCTTATCAATCTACACATCATCCTTAGGTTCCTTTATAAAGTCCCGCGGGTTTCAATTTGTTTTCAATTTCATTTGTATGTTGACGACACCCAAATCAACTTTTCTGCACCAGACCTATCTCCTTCCTTGCTAACCTGTGTCACTAACTGTCTCTCTCATATCTCATCTTGGATGTCCTCTAACAACCTCAAGCTAAATCTCTCCAAAATTGAGCTTCTTATTTTCCCCCTTCTTCCAAAATCTCCACCACCCATTTCTCTATAACTGTTGGTATCTCCATCATTACCCCAACCCCACATACCCGATGTCTTGGGGTCACACTTGACTCAGATCTTTCTTTCACTCCTCACATTCAGTCCTTAGCTAAAGCCTGCCACTTCCACCTTAAAAACATCACTAAAATTAGACATTCCCTTACACAAGACACAATTAAGACTTTAATCCACTCTCTCATCCTTTTCCACCTCAACTACTGCAACTCCATCCTCTCTGGTCTCCCTAGCTGTCGCCTAGCTCCTTTACAATCCATAATGAATGCCTTTGCCAGGCTTATCTTCCTTACACGTCGTTCTTCATCTGCTGCACCTCTCTGCCTATCCCTTCACTGGCTTCCTCTTGCCTCAAGGATTAAACACAAAATTCTGACTCTGACATACAAAGCCCTCAACTGCACTGCTCCCCCTACATCTCATACTTTGTCTCTAGATACGCTCCTCCCAATCCCCTATGCTCTGCTAATGATCTCCTACTCTCCTCCGCTCTTGTTACCTCCTCACACTCCCCTTTACAGGACTTCTCCAGACTGTCTCCCATCTTATGGATCTCTCTGCCTTGCTCCACAAGACTCTCCCCTAGTTTTGAAAGCTTCAAGCGCTCCCCAACCTACACTAACCTTCCTACCTCCACTGCTATCCCCTTGAACCCCATAGCATGTAAGCCTATGAGTCCAGCTGTTTGTAGTTCACCTTCTTAAGAGCCAACTACAACTATGCAACTATATGTTTATAGCACTGCGGAATCTGTTGGTGCTCTACAAATGCCTGATAATAACAATAGGTTACAAAAGGAGTGCAAAAATCATAGCTTTATTGTGTGTTGGCATTGCTCAAGCATAATCAGTACTGCTATAATTTTTGCACAAATATAACAAGTCCAAGTTACTTTTTATTGCTCAAGCAATAGTCTACTGTGCACTAATATCTGCATCTTAGGAAGCGCAGGTGCATTAATTTTCTCAAATTATAAATTTCTATGATGGCACTCAGTAAAATTCATGACTAATGATGGTCAAGTATTAAGCCATTGGGGGGCAAAAATAAAATACTAGTAGAGTTCTTAATTTAGTTCTTTGATATACTATTTCAACAAACAAACTCAGACACACATATACACACAAATATACACAAACATACACACATACATACATACATAGATACACACACTCAGATACACAGACACATACACACACTCACACCTGCATAGTGGGATGTGCAGTCAGGGAAGGAAGGTCAGGCAGAGCCTGTCATGAAAAGAAAAAAGAAAATTATGTTTAAGTTCATAAAAAAAACCAATTCTGACCTTAGCTATTACATGGAGTGAGGCAGTGAACAGCTCAGCCTTCCTCAATACAACTTATAAGGTGCTGTATAAAGCACCCAACCACTGTCTGTCAGGTCAGGAGTTACATTTATCATTAAGCCAATCAGGAAAAAGCCTCAAGTGAGACAGCTCTCATATCTGCCTCTTGGGGGGTGGAGTTAGTGTAAGAGAAGTACCGTCTATGCTATGGGCAGGAACGAATAGAAGAGGGAAATTTGGGCAGCAGAAATATAGTGCTGCAATTGCCTTTCCACTAACATTATGCACAGCAATTGTTGTTTTAAGCACAATATCTGCAGCATCAGCAGCAGGAGAGGTCATGGTTTTAGTTCTCTCTGCTCTGCACTGAGTGTCCTGTGTGAGTGGGGCTGGTTTCCACTTACACAATTCCCCATGTAGAGGGCTGCTAGAGCGTGCAATGCAAGGCAGCAGCAGTCTTTGCTATATTCTGGCTGCCTGTCTGTGCTTTTTCACAAACTTCTGCAAGCAGCAAACAGCAGCCATGGCTTTAATAGGGAAGAGTTGTCAGCCTTTCACTGCCTCCCTTCATACAGATCAGCAGTGCATTTCTGGGATGTGTTTAGCTCTCAGTGCTGCTGTGATAGCTCTCATGTGAAGGTGCTAAGGAGGGACAGCCTTGGTACAGTATTTGTTTTAAAAAGCATTTAACTCCTTATGCTCAGAGTGCATTTGTTGTTTATAACATTTGTGTTAAAACCCCTTCATAAACAATGTTATATAATTATACTGGACACAATACTGATTTATACTTTTGATTTCTGAGTGACAGAAGAAAATTGATTATTAAATAAACCTAATAACCCTTAATCTTCTGCCCACCCACATCACCAACACTATTTAAATATAAAGACAAAAGCAAAAAGAGGGTGCCTCATAGTGTAATCCTGTTGTGATAACACAAGTGTGCTGGTAATAGTTGTGCTTACCACAGATGTAGGCACCGTACTGTGACCAGTGCAGATCAGCAGGCTAGCACTGAACAGTGGCTAGTACACTGAAGCCGGTTCTCCTGGTGGTGAATACCGTTACGTCTTGGTACCGGACAGCTGTTTGGTAAAAGTGTATACCTTTTCTTAACGGCTATGGAGAGGTGCAAAAACACGGACAACTTCCAATATTTAAAATTAGCAAAAATGCTTTATTGTAACGCGTTTCTCGACCGATACTGGTCGTTTCTTCAGACAATAGAATTAATTTTTTTTCTATGGTAAGCACAACTATTACCAGCACACTTGTGTTATCACAACAGGATTACACTATGAGGCACCCTCTTTTTGCTTTTGTCTTTTAACAGTTTACCTCACACTTCGGGATCAAGATACCTTTAATACCTGATACAGCACCATTCAGGACTCATTTAATTCGTAACTATTTGTAACATTGGTCAAAAATCAGACTTGGTTATTCTCCAGCACTTTAAAACCAACTGCATTTCTCATATATTTTCATTTGTTCAGCGCGCTTCTTCATTCCCCTCCTGGGATATTTTTACTATTTAAATATATTATCCCCTAAACCGCCGCTCCCCGACATCGCCGCCACTAAATAAAGTTAGTAAGAAAAAATGGTTAAGCACATCTAATAAAAGCATATGTTTTTAAATGCACATATTGTGGAGTGCTGCCAAAGTGACCAAAATGTATATAATAATAAGAGCAGGTATTGGCGCACCTCAAGACACATGAGACCACAAATTATTTCATATATTTTAACTTTTTTCCATTTTTTCCTTAATGCTGCAAAAATTGCCTTCTTAATATTTCATAATTTTTTTTTATTTTTTTAAATAAAGATGGGATCTTAGTCACACAATATGGCCATATTCTGCTTAAGCCAGTCACCACTTTCAAGGTGTCCCATAAAAGACTGGTCCTAACTCTAACTCTAAAATTTTAGCCACGCTAAGCTCAAGAATACAATTCTAATATATCAAAATAGAATTTCCAATCTCTCATCCAGACTGCATGGGATGAGGCTTCCTGGCTACATGTTATTACACATACTTCAAACTTGTTCCCCAATGCTGCAAACAATTGCCATCTCAACACCTCTTAACACTATGAAGTTAGCCAATACAATTCTAATATACCAAAATAACATTCCAACATTACAATACTATACCTCTCATCCAGACTGCATGGGATGAGGTTTTATGGCTTTATATACACACAGTTAAATATCTGTGTCTGGAACACACCTGAACTGGGTGGAGTGCTTTAAACCAAAAGGGCTTTGGTCAGTTTCCCCAGTGATAAATCAGTAAGAAAAAAAAAAAGAAAAAAACATATGCTTTTATTAGATGTGCTTAACCATTTTTTCTTACTGATTTATCACTGGGGAAACTGACCAAAGCCCTTTTGGTTTAAAGCACTCCACCCAGTTCAGATGTGTTCCAGACATAGATATTTAACTGTTTGTATATAAAGCCAGAAAACCTCATCCCATGCAGTCTGGATGAGAGGTATAGTATTGTAATGTTGGAATGTTATTTTGGTATATTAGAATTGTATTGGCTAACTTCATAGTGTTAAGAGGTGTTGAGATGGCAATTTTTTACAGCATTGGGAAACAAGTTTGAAGTATGTGTAATAACATGTAGCCAGGAAGCCTCATCCCATGCAGTTTGGATGAGAGATTGGAAATTCTATCTTCATATATTAGAATTGTATTCTTGAGCTTAGCTTGGCTAAAATTTTAGAGTTAGGAGCAGTCTTTTATGGGACACCTTGAAAATGGTGACTGGCTTAAGCAGAATATGGCCATATTGTGTGACTAAGATCCCATCTTTATTTATTTTTTTTAAAAAAAATTATGAAATATTAAGAAGGCAATTTTTGCAGCATTAAGGAAAAAATGGAAAAAAGTTAAAATATGTGAAATAATTTGTGGTCTCATGAGTCTTGAGGTGCGCCAATTCCTGCTCTTATTATTATATACTTTTTGGTCACTTTGGCAGCACTCCACAATATGTGCATTTAAAAACATATGCTTTTATTAGATGTGCTTAACCATTTTTTCTTACTGATTTATCACTGGGGAAACTGACCAAAGCCCTTTTGGTTTAAAGCACTCCACCCAGTTCAGGTGTGTTCCAGACACAGATATTTAACTGTGTGTATATAAAGCCAGAAAACCTCATCCCATGCAGTCTGGAAGAGAGGTATAATATTGTAATGTTGGAATGTTATTTTGGTATATTAGAATTGTATTGGCTAACTTCATAGTGTTAAGAGGTTTTGAGATGGCAATTTTTTGCAGCATTGGGAAACAAGTTTGAAGTATGTGTAATAACATGTAGCCAGGAAGCCTCATCCCATGCAGTCTGGATGAGAGATTGGAAATTCTAATTTGATATATTAAAATTGTATTCTTGAGCTTAGCTTGGCTAAAATTTTAGAGTTAGGACCAGTCTTTTATGGGACACCTTGAAAGGGGTGACTGGCTTAAGCAGAATATGGCCATATTGTGTGACTAAGATCCCATCTTTATTTAAAAAAAAATTAAAAAATTATGAAATATTAAGAAGGCAATTTTTGCAGCATTAAGGAAAAAATGGAAAAAAGTTAAAATATTTGAAATAATTTGTGGTCTCATGTGTCTTGAGGTGCGCCAATACCTGCTCTTATTACTAAATAAAGTTATTAACTCCTATTCCACCGCTCCTCAACATCACCGCCACTAAATAAAGTTATTAACCCCTATTCCTCCGCACCACTACATTGCCTCCACTATAATAAAGCTATTAACCCCTTTTCCGCTGCTCCATGACTTCGCCGCCACTAAATAAGCCTATTAACCCCTAAACTTCCACATCGCAAAACACTAAATTAAACTATTAACTCTTAAACCTAACACCCCCTTACTTTAAATTAAAATTACAATATAACTCTATTTAAATAAATAAAAACTTAACTGTGAAATAAAAATAAACCTAACAATAAACTATAAATTAACATAACTATTCTAATAAAATAAAAAATACTACCAATTAAAATATATAAAATACAAATTTAAATAAACCTAAGACTACAAAAAAATAAAAAATCTAAATTACAGCTAAAAAAAAATCCTACGAAAAATGTAAAAAATGTAAGTTTACCATAAATAATTAACACTAAAATAACAAAAAATATAAAAAATAAAAACAATTACACCTAATCTAATAGCCCTATAAAAATAAAAAGCCCCTCAAAATAAATACACCGTCTAGTGTTAGTTATTTTTTTAAGTTTTTTGGGGTGTTTTTTTTTTTAGAT
This sequence comes from Bombina bombina, assembly GCF_027579735.1. Lineage (NCBI taxonomy): Eukaryota > Metazoa > Chordata > Amphibia > Anura > Bombinatoridae > Bombina > Bombina bombina. The sequence continues at coordinate 260,103,915 of NC_069507.1, read as the reverse complement.
TAGGGCTTTGGGCTTTTTTTTAAAAAAGCTGAATGCCCTTTTTAGGGCAATGAAAAAGATCTGAATGCCCTTTTAAGGGCAATGCAAAAGAGCTAAATGCCCTTTTAAGAGCAATGCCCATACAAAAGCCCCTTTTGGGGCAATGGGTAGCTTAGGTTTTTTTTTAGATTTAGGTTTATTATTTTGGGGGTTGGCTGGGTGGTGGGTTTTACTGTTGGGGGAACTTTGTATTTTTTTTTACAAGTAAAAGAGTTGATTTCTTTAGGGCAATGCCCTACAAATGGCCATATTAAGGGCTGTTGGTAGTTTATTGTAGGCTAGGGGTGTTTTTATTTTGCGGGGGATTTTTTTTTATAGGGCTATTAGATTAGGTGTAATTGTTTTTATTTTTAAAATTTTGTTTATTTTTTGTAATCTTAGTGTTTTTTATTTTTCGTGATTTTAGTGTTAATTATTTTTGGTAAGCTTAGATTTTTTAAATTTTTCGTAGGATTTGTTTTTTGTTGTAATCTAGATTTTTTTTATTTTTTTTCGTATTTTTAGGTTTTTTTAAATTTGTAATTTAAATATTTTAATTGGTAGTATTTTTTATTTTATTAGATTAGTTAAATTAGGTTCATTTATAGTTTATGTTAGGTTTATATTTATTTCACAGGTAAGTTTTTATTTAATTAATATTTAATTTAAAGTTAGGGGGTGTTAGGTTTAGGGGTTAATAGTTTAATTAAGTGTTTTGCGATGTGGGGGCCAGCGGTGTAGGGGTAATAGGTTTATGCAGTGGCGGAGATGTGGAGGCCAGAGGTTTAAGGGTTAATAACTTTATTTAGTGGAGGCGATGTCCGGGAGCAGCAAAATAGGGGTTAATAACTTTTATTAGTGGCGGCAATGTCGGGTGCGGCAGATTAGGGGTTAAAAAGTTTATATATTGTCTGCAATATTGAGGGCGGTGGAATAGGGGTGTTTAGACTTGGGGTTTATGTTAAGGTGTTAGGTTTAAATGTAACTTTTTTTTCCCATGGACATCAATGGGGCTGCATTATGGCGATCTCCATTCCGCACTTCAGGTGTTAGTTTTTTTCTAACACTCTCTCCCCATTGATGTCTATGGGGGAAAGCGTGCACGAGCACATCAAAGCAGTTATTTTGTGCGGTATGGAGCTTAACGCAATCATATCTCACACACAAGGAGGCTTTTCAGTAACTTGTAATGGCAGCATTATAGGTGGTGAAATAACGCAACTTTTGTTGCGTTCGTTTGGCACCCTGTTCAGCGCAAAACTCATAATCTAGGTGATAGGTTAGAAGATTGTGTGAGAAAGGAAGGGGTGATGGCAACCCACCTAATCTTCTTTTCTATTGTTTACAATTCCACCCAACCAGCCTTGTTTTGTATATTTACAGTATATTATTTCATGTCCATCCCCCCTCTTCCCATGCACTTACCTATTCATCCCCGTTTAAGGAGCTCCGCTCTTCCCTCCTGCTCACTGCCTTCGGTAGAACGCTGGGGGAAGTGAAGTTATCAGGTGAAAGATCACTTCCTCCCAGTGCTTGGCTGCAACAGGAGCGGACATGGATGCGGACCTTCTTCCCGGGGACATTTCCGGGGGACATCATTTGTCTAGGGACAGTCTCCTCAATCTGTGGACTGTCCCCGAAATCGGGGATGTCTGGTCACCCTTATGTAAAATCAAATGTATGCAATATTGATTTTTAATAAAGGTTTTAATTATGTATTTACTGTAAATATTTACAATTTTCTGCACATAGTGAAATATTTTCTATGTTTAGTGCACACTTCTCTGTACTATCTGATAAAATTATAGTGTCCACTAATACCAAGCATTAGCGGATCATGTCTGCCGCACATCGATAAATGCCGACAGCATAGGCTGTCGGCATTTATCATTGCACAAGCATCTTTAGTGAAATGCTCGTGCAATGCTGCCCTCTGCACTTTTAGCGTTCTCTGTACTATCTTATAAAAGTATAAGGAGCACTAATAGCTTTCTCTGTACTATCTAATAAAAGTATAGATTGCACTAATATTGTTCTCTGTACTATCTAATAAAAGTATAGATCACAATAATATTGTTCTCTGTACTATCTAATAAAAGTATAGATCGCACTAATATTGTTCTCTGTACTATCTAATAAAAGTATAGCTTGCACTAATAGCGTTCTCTGTACTATCTAATAAAAGTATAGCTCACACTAATATCGTTCTCTGTACTATCTAATAAAAGTATAGCTCGCACTAATAGCATTCTCTGTAATATCTTAGAAAAGTATAGCTCGCACTAATAGCGTTCTCTGTACTAACTAATAAAAGTATAGATCGCACTAATATTGTTCTCTGTACTATCTAATAAAAGTATAGATCGCACTAATAGCGTTCTCTGTACTATCTAATAAAAGTATAGCTCGCACTAATAGCGTTCTCTGTACTATCTAATAAAAGTATAGCTCGCACTAATAGCGTTCTCTGTACTATCTAATAAAAGTATAGCTTGCACTAATAGCGTTCTCTGTACTATCTAATAAAAGTATAGCTTGCACTAATAGCGTTCTCTGTACTATCTAATAAAAGTATAGCTCGCACTAATAGCGTTCTTGGTATTATCTAATTAAAGTATATGGTGCTAATAGCGTTCTCTGTACTATCTAATAAAAGTATAGCTCACACTTATAGCGATCTCTGCACTATCTAATAAATGTATAGCTCTCACTAATAGCGTTCTCTGTACTATCTAATAAAAGTATAGCTCGCACTTATAGCGATCTCTGCACTATCTCATAAAAGTATAGCACCCATTTATAGTATTCTCTCTGTACTATCTAATAAAAGTATAGTGGTGCTATTAGTGTTTTCTACACTATCTAATAAAAACTATAGCGCACACTAATAGCGTTCTCTGTACTATCTAATAAAAGTATAGGGTGCTAATATTGTTCTCTGTATTATCTAACAAAAGTATAGCGCACACTAATAGCGTTCTCTGTACTATCCAACAAAAGTATAGCGCGCACTAATAGTGTTCTCTGTACTATCTAATAAAAGTATAGCTCGCACTAATAGCGTTCTCTGTACTATCCAACAAAAGTATAGCACGCACTAATAGCGTTCTCTGTACTATCCAACAAAATCATAGTGCGCACTAATATCATTCTTTTTACTATCTAATAAAAGTATAGTGGTGCTATTAGTGTTTTCTACACTATCTAATAAAACTATAGCGCACACTAATAGCGTTCTGTGTACTATCTAACAAAAGTACAGCGCACACTAATAGCGTTCTCTGCAATATCATATCAGATATCACATATAAGAGCATAGTGCACTTAGTAGCAGTAAAATGTTAATAATGATATGACAGCAACTTTCTAATGTTTGATTGTGTACGCTAAGGATTTCCAAGTTCCTTTAACTTTTTTTATTTTTATTCACTTTTTATACCGAGCTGCTTTATTTTATATATTTTATTCTCTTTAAAGTTTAATTTCTATAAAATATTTTTTTTCGTTGTGTCTCTAGCTTTGTAATTGCTATTTTATCTGTGTAAGTGCTTTATTTTTGCTTTTTTTATCTACCTTGTTTGTTAATCATATTGAGTATTCATAAAATGACTCCTATGTCTACATCTTAGTAAGCATTAAAAAATGCCGAGCTTTGTTTATGTAAATGTAACTCACTTTAAATGGACTAAAGGCCAGATTACAAGGGGAGCACTATTTAATACTCCCGCTCAATCGTTAAATGTGCTAGAAGTAAGCTTTTTACGCATGTCGGGTTGCGCTCGTGTAAATACATCTGCGATAAACCCCTTTTCAATGTGCAAAAATAGTGAAGTTCTGTGATACAAACGATATATGTGAATACTACAGGACCATAATCACACACTTGAGAGTAAGGTCCTATAGTATTCACATATACGGCTAGATTACGAGTTTTTGTCGGTAAGCTGTGAAGTGCTAACGAGCCTTATTTTCTCACCGCTCACTTAAGACAACGCTGGTATTACAGGCTTTTACAAACCTGGCGTTAGCCGCAAAAAAGTGAACGGAGAGCAAAATTTAGCTCCACGTCTCACCTCAATACAGGGAGTGCAGAATTATTAGGCAAGTTGTATTTTTGAGGATTAATTTTATTATTGAACAACAACCATGTTCTCAATAAACCCAAAAAACTCATTAATATCAAAGCTGAATATTTTTGGAAATAGTTTTTAGTTTGTTTTTAGTTATAGCTATTTTAGGGGGATATCTGTGTGTGCAGGTGACTATTACTGTGCATAATTATTAGGCAACTTAACAAAAAACAAATATATACCCATTTCAATTATTTATTTTTACCAGTGAAACCAATATAACATCTCAACATTCACAAATATACATTTCTGACATTCAAAAACAAAACAAAAACAAATCAGTGACCAATATAGCCACCTTTCTTTGCAAGGACACTCAAAAGCCTGCCATCCATGGATTCTGTTAGTGTTTTGATCTGTTCACCATCAACATTGCGTGCAGCAGCAACCACAGCCTCCCAGACACTGTTCAGAGAGGTGTACTGTTTTCCCTCCTTGTAAATCTCACATTTGATGATGGACCACAGGTTCTCAATGGGGTTCAGATCAGGTGAACAAGGAGGCCATGTCATTAGATTTTCTTCTTTTATACCCTTTCTTGCCAGCCACGCTGTGGAGTACTTGGACGCGTGTGATGGAGCATTGTCCTGCATGAAAATTATGTTTTTCTTGAAGGATGCAGACTTCTTCCTGTACCACTGCTTGAAGAAGGTGTCTTCCAGAAACTGGCATTAGGACTGGGAGTTGAGCTTGACTCCATCCTCAACCCGAAAAGGCCCCACAAGCTCATCTTTGATGATACCAGCCCAAACCAGTACTCCACCTCCACCTTGCTGGCGTCTGAGTCGGACTGGAGCTCTCTGCCCTTTACCAATCCAGCCAAGGGCCCATCCATCTGGCCCATCAAGACTCACTCTCATTTCATCAGTCCATAAAACCTTAGAAAAATCAGTCTTGAGATATTTCTTGGCCCAGTCTTGACGTTTCAGCTTGTGTGTCTTGTTCAGTGGTGGTCGTCTTTCAGCCTTTCTTACCTTGGCCATGTCTCTGAGTATTGCACACCTTGTGCTTTTGGGCACTCCAGTGATGTTGCAGCTCTGAAATATGGCCAAACTGGTGGCAAGTGGCATCTTGGCAGCTGCACTCTTGACTTTTCTCAGTTCATGGGCAGTTATTTTGCGCCTTGGTTTTTCCACACGCTTCTTGCGACCCTGTTGACTATTTTGAATGAAACGCTTGATTGTTCGATGATCACGCTTCAGAAGCTTTGCAATTTTAAGAGTGCTGCATCCCTCTGCAAGATATCTCACTATTTTTTACTTTTCTGAGCCTGTCAAGTCCTTCTTTTGACCCATTTTGCCAAAGGAAAGGAAGTTGCCTAATAATTATGCACACCTGATATAGGGTGTTGATGTCATTAGACCACACCCCTTCTCATTACAGAGATGCACATCACCTAATATGCTTAATTGGTAGTAGGCTTTCAAGCCTATACAGCTTGGAGTAAGACAACATACATAAAGAGGATGATGTGGTCAAAATACTCATTTGCCTAATAATTCTGCACTCCCTGTATAGGTGCTTGTGCACGATTTCCCCATAGGAAACAATGGGGCTGAGCAGGCTAAAAAAAAAACCTAACACCTGCAAAAAAGCAGCGTCCAGCTCCTAACGCAGCCCCATTGTTTCCTATGGGAAAATACATTTTACGTCTACACCTAACACCCTAACATGAACCCCAAGTCTAAACACCCCTAATCTTACACTTATTAACCCCTAATCTGCCGCCCGACACCGCCGCCACCTACATTATACCTATGAACCCCTAATCTGCTGCCCCTAACATCACCGACACCTACATTATATTTATTAACCCCTACTCTACCACCCCCAACGTCGCCGCCACTACAACACCCTCCATGTCTGTTAATACCCCCCAAAACTTACCCTAGGATCGTGATGGTTAAGCTTGGCACCTATGATGTTTCAGAACTACATTTCCCATGCTCAACTAGACTGCAAAGCGCCTAAGCATCATCAGGAATTACGTTTCAAAACATCTCAGTGCCAAGGTTAGCCATCACTGCCCTAGGGCAACTAAAAATACAGGGGGTTTTTAGAGGCTCCTCTGAATGACCCATTTCACAAACTTAATACAATAAATATTTATTGCATAGCTCAATCAATTTTATTGCTGTAAGTAGTATGTTTAAATCTTTATTTATATAACATTTTCAAAAACATTAAGATACTTTTTAAAAGTTATAATTATACCTCTATAACAATGGTCGAGATTCTGATCAGAAAACTACACCAAAGAATTAGGTTGCAAAAAATATTAAATAACTAACATATTTTTTATAATAATAGGTAATTTTATTAATATTATAACAATGCAATGATAAATACAATCAGATGTATTGCCCAGGAACACATGTACTGTACTTATGATACCAGCAAAGCTCTTTAGTGTTCACCCCAGGTCAGATCAAAGCTTTAGTGATTAGTGTTAAGAAGTTACTCTATGATTTGCAGAATATTACGTTTTTTATTTTATTGATATCTCTATGTTTTTATGGACTCCTATAATTTGCACATTCATGTTATATATAATAGTTAAGATATTGTCTTCTCAATCCAGGACACATAGTTGCAAACTTTGGTGTAAACTCCAGGTTTACCAGGCAGGGCACATCCGATACCCCAGGACACCACACCCTGCAGCTCTCCATTACAGACCACTGGACCACCGGAATCACCCTGAGGAAAAGGAGAAAGATCATGTAATTCAAGACTCTTCATCATCAAGAGCTTTACTTTCACCTCTTTGTCAATATTTAAGCACCTTTTCTTCTTTCACAAACCCTCTCATTTCAAGGAATTTAGAGCTAAAGATACTAAATTAATATTTTACCCTGAAGTTAAAAAGGCTCTTCCCCATGGCTGTCTAAAATAGTTTCTGTTTTTTTTCCATCTGCCATTTTAAAAGAACATTGAATACAAAATGTTATCCCCATAAAATGTTTTAGAAAAATAAATCAGCATTGCAATATATGCTTATTGTTCTTTTGCCTTATTTTACTGCAAAATGCCTCTGAACCTGTGATTATTCCACTCCCTACAGAGAGGTTGGAGTTCCTTTATCTAACCCTATAACAAGCCACAAACCAATTGGTTAGCTCAATTTACTAGTTTATTTACATGTGTCCCTAATTGGCCACAAACTTGGAGACCAGGAACATGAATGCCACCAGGCTCGACAAGGTGTGAATTCTAATTTAACTGATCTTGATTTGCAAAACCTAGTAGATTATGCTCATAAAATGACATTGCTAAATGCTTATACAATGTTTAAAGAGTGAGCATAATCCTTTAGAAAAGCTTGTGAAAATGATTTATCAACAAAATTCCCATAGAATTTAGAGGTCAATTACAATTTAGTCAATTGTGTTTTCAACATCGGAACAATGCAAAAAAAAAAAAACATTTTTTAATTTGAAAATTATCCGAAAATTCATGAACAGCATAACGTTTGGTAATCACAATCCACTCGACCAAAATTTATCAGGTAAACACTGAAAACAAAATAGACATTGATTTCAACAGTCAAAGGCACTTGATAAATGCTCAAAACCCACAGATCGACCAATATCACACATAGGGGGATATTTATCAAGCCGTCAACCGCAAATACGCTGGAATTCTGCAGCATAATTGTTGCAAGCTTGATCTGACCTAGCTATCAAAGCCTACAGACCTGCAAATGTTAAAATTTGTGATGTAACATACGATCCGCCGGTCTCAATCCGACGCAGATCGATGCTTACATCATTACAGAATTTTCCCAGTTATCACATTTCCAAATGGTACGCTCGCAGCATCGTACTTGGTTTGCAATCTGCCACCCTGGAGGCCGCAGATGCCACAGAAATCAATGGGAGTCTGAAAGCAGCGAAAGCTTATGTTCGATGCTGTCAGATATCCCATTGATTTATATGGTTGAAAACAATTTACGTTTACACCTAACACCCCTAATCTGCAACCCCGACATCGCCCCCACCTAAATAAAATGTATTAACCCCTATTCCGCCACTCCCTGACACCGCCGTCACTAAATAAACTTATTAACCCCTAAACCGCTGACATCCGGCGCGGAGCATCCTCTTCATATGGTCGCCACCGTAAACTGGAACTTCAATGCAAGTGATGTCATCCAAGATGGCATCCCTTGCCTTCCTATTGGATTAGAGCTGTTAAAATCCTATTGGCTGTTCCAATCAGCCAATAGGATTTAGCTCTCATCCTATTGGCTGATTGGAACAGCCAATAGAATGAGAGCTGCTCAAATCCTATTGGCTGATTGGAACAGCCAATAGGATTTTAGCAGCTCTAATCCTATTGACTGATTGAAATCTTTCAGCCAATAGGAATACAAGGGACACCATCTTGTATGACGTCACTTGCATTGAAGTTCCAGGTTATGGCGGCGACCATATGAAGAGGATGCTCCGCGCTGGATGTCTTCAGGATGGACTCGCTCCGTGCCGGATGGATTAAGATAGAAGATGCCATCTGGATGAAGACTTCTTGCTGACTGGATGAGGACTTCTCCGGCTGGATGAAGATGGAAAAGGCCACATGGATGAAGACTTCTTTCCGGCTGGATGGATCCTTCAAGCGGGACTTAATAACTGTAAGTGGATTGTCGGGGGTTAGTGCTAGGTTTATTTAAGTTTTTGGGTGGGTTTTATTTTTAGATTAGGGTGTGGGCATGTAAAAGAGCTACATTCCCTGTTAAGGGCAATGCCCATACAAATGCCCTTTTCAGGGCAATGGGGAACATAGGTTATTTTAGATAGGTTTTTTTTTTATTTGGGGGGTTTGGTTGGTTCAGTGGTGGGTTTTACTGTTGGGGGGTGTTTGTAATTTTTTTTACAGGTAAAAAAGCTGATTTATTTGGGGCAATGCCCGACAAAAGACCCTTTTAAGGGCCATTGGTAGTTTATTGTAGGCTAGTTTTTTTTTATTTTGGGGGGGCTTTTTTTATTTTGATAGGGCTATTAGATTAGGTGTAATTCTTTTTTATTTTTCTAATGTGGTTTGTTTTAGTGTTTTTTATTTTTTGTAACTTAAGGTTTATTTTTTTTTGGTAATTTATTAATTTGTAATAAGGTTAAATAGTAGATTTAAATAATTTTAGTAGGGTTAGGTTTGAAAAAAAATAATGAAGTTAATTTAATTGCTAGTTTAATTTAAAGGGACACTGAATCCAAATTTTTTATTTTGTGATTCAGATAGAGCATGCAATTTTAAGCAACTTTCTAATTTACTCCTATTATCAATTTTTCTTCGTTCTCTTGCTATCTTTATTTGAAAAAGAAGGCATCTAAGCTTTGTTGTTTGTTCAGGACTCTGGACAGCACTTTTTTATTGGTGGATGAATTTATCCACCAATCAGCAAGGACAACCCAGGTTGTTCACCAAAAATGGGCCGGCATCTAAACTTACATTCTTGCATTTCAAATAAAGATACCAAGAGAATGAAGAAAATTTGATAATAGGATTAATTCAGAAAGTTGCTTAAAATGTCATGCTCTATCTGAATCACAAAAGAAAAAATTTGGGTTCAGCGTCCCTTTAATTGTAGTATAATAGTAAGGGTAGGTTAATTAATAGTTTAAAAATAGTTTATTTAATTCTACAGGTAAGTTTAAATTTATTTTACGATAGGCATGTGGTAATTTTAATTTAAAGTTAGCAAGTTGTTAGGTTTAGGGGTTAGTTTAGGGGTTAGTTTATGGCGATGTGGGGGGCTGGCAGTTTAGGGGTTAATAGGTTTAGTTAGTGGTAGTGATGTGGGAGGCCAGAGGTTTAACGGTTAATACGTTTATTTAGTGGCGTCGGGGAGTGGCGGGATAGGGGTTAATAACTTTATTTAGGATGCGGCGAGGTCAGGGAGCAGCGGGATAGGGGTACGGGATAGGGGTTAATAACTTTATTTACGTTGCGCCGGGGTCGGGGAACGGCCGGATAAGGGTTAAACATTTTAGTATAGTGGCGGCGTTTAGTGACAGGGTATAAATAAAGTTGGTAAAAAGCCGAATAGACGCGAGATCGATGATTATTAGTTAACAACAGTCCGATGCTCATCACCCAGTAATTGGTGGACGTCTTTTTGCTTTTTTTTATAAATATGGAGAGCGTATTGAGATACGCGGTTGCAATGTTAGGCGAGCGTATTGGTGCCGGCGAATGCAACTAAGTTGAGGCTTTGATAAATATCCCCCAAAGTATAAACAATATCAATATCGGCCATTAATCTGCACATGCATGGACTCGAGAAACAAGATAGGGCTACCCATACCATAATGGTGGCAACCCTTTTTTAAAATGATTGAATTGTACCAAATCAAAAAATATTCATAAACATCTATTAAATGTAACTACATAAAAAAACAAATATACAAAATATTAAAATACATGACAAAGAGAGAGAAGATGGGCAGGAGTGTAGAGAATGCTGTACCAGCAGAAGGAGGGTGAGTGGTCTGGGCAACTGGGGAGACCTAGTGAATCGATTTGGTTTTTGGGGATCAACAGCTATTATTTGTCATTAACTGTGCCATTGTTTGAAAATGGAGATCAGATATCAAGGGAGATATCAAGCTCGGCTTTTTTGTGATTGTTTTGCTAATAACATAAATAAATAACAGCCAATCCTGGTTTTTCAATATCAAAATGTTGTTGTTTGTATATATATATAAGTTTTTACCTTGCCATAATAAGTCTGCATAGAATGAGTTACCTACCTGGCAGGAATCCTTTCCACCTTCCAAATACCCAACACAGATCATGTTATCTGTGATCTGCCCGGGGTAGGCATCATGGCACTGCTGGTCAGATAGGACAGGAGCAACCAGGCATTGTAAGAGATCAGGGTAATTATCTAGCAAAGAAAAATACACATATATATTCTTTCAGTGACTTTAAATACTTTGAGATTGAAATATGAAATATTTAACTTTGTTTAATAAAACGACTTTTAAATATTCTTTTATTATTTATTTTCCCACTTTTCTTGTAATTTAACTCTCATAATATTTCACATTTTGCTGAGTTTCTATAAATCATGTGTGCGGCCATGTTGAAACCTAGGTTAACCCTTATCTAATATTTTATATTGAGGGCAATTAAAAAAATTAAATGCTACAGCTTTCTGTGTATAGCATCTTACAATCACCTCTAATTTCATATGCATGTATTTTTCTATTCGGGTATTAAGTATTTTGCATATTTTGGGGTCAATTTATTATTGTGTGGACGGACATGATACAATGTAGCGTATCATGTCCGCCGCACACCGATAAATGCAGATAGCATAAACTAGCAGGGGGTGTCAATCAACCCAATCATATCCGATCGGGCTGATTGCTGTCCGCCACCTCAGAAGTGGCGGTCGAGTTAAGGAGCAGCGGTTTTAGGAGCATTTTTAAATAACCTCGCCAGCCCATAGACCTATAGATAACCGGGCCCATGGTGTATGTTGTCTCACCTTCATTGCTCTGCGTATTTCCCCATCCAGATATCAGACACTGTGTCCCTGCGACAGCACAATTGGTTGGCAGACGAATAGTCTGGACTCGACTGTTCAGCCTTGCAGGTTTGGACAGTTTTATTAACATGATATCATTGTCAAGGACATTAGGGTCATAATTTTTGTGGCGAATAACCTTAGCAGAAGAAATAAATTGTTCTGGGCCCTCCAATACTTTAATGTCATGTTCTCCAAGTCTGACCTGGATGCGCCTATAAGTAGAGAAGACAGAAATTAATTAGATAAATACAACAGGTAGACCTTCCTCATCCCCCATATCAAGCCATCTCCTTCACGTTCATCATCAACTGTTTTGTCTTCTGTACTTTCTTTAATTCTTTAGGATGTTTTATATATAAATGTGTTATTATGTGATGTTTGTTTGTCTTTAGGATGTTTTATATATAAATGTGTTATTATGTGATATTTGTTTGTCTTTAGGATTTTTTTTTATATATAAATGTGTTATTATGTGATATTTGTTTGTCTTTAGGATGTTTTATATATAAATGTGTAATTATGTGATGTTTGTTTGTCTTTAGGATGTTTTATATATAAATGTGTTATTATGTGATATTTGTTTGTCTTTAGGATGTTTTATATATAAATGTGTTATTATGTGATATTTGTTTGTCTTTAGGATGTTTTATATATAAATGTGTTATTATGTGATATTTGTTTGTCTTTAGGGTGTTTTATATATAAATGTGTTATTATGTGATGTTTGTTTGTCTTTAGGATGTTTTATATATAAATGTGTTATTATGTGATGTTTGTTTGTCTTTAGGATGTTTTATATATAAATGTGTTATTATGTGATATTTGTTTGTCTTTAGGATGTTTTATATATAAATGTGTTATTATGTGATGTTTGTTTGTCTTTAGGATGTTTTATATATAAATGTGTTATTATGTGATGTTTGTTTGTCTTTAGGATGTTTTATATATAAATGTGTTATTATGTGATGTTTGTTTGTCTTTAGGATGTTTTATATATAAATGTGTTATTATGTGATGTTTGTTTGTCTTTAGGATGTTTTATATATAAATGTGTTATTATGTGATGTTTGTTTGTCTTTAGGATGTTTTATATATAAATGTGTTATTATGTGATGTTTGTTTGTCTTTAGGATGTTTTATATATAAATGTGTTATTATGTGATGTTTGTTTGTTTGTCTTTAGGATGTTTTATATATAAATGTGTTATTACGTGATGTTTGTTTGTCTTTAGGATGTTTTATATATAAATATGCTATTATGTGATGTTTGTTTGTCTTTAGGATGTTTTATATATAAATGTGTTATAATGTGATGTTTGTTTGTCTTTAGGATATTTTATATATAAATGTGTTATGTGATATTAGTTTGTGTTTAGCATGTTTTATATAAAAATGTGTTATTATGTGATGTTTGTTTGTCTTTAGGATGTTTTATATATAAATGTGTTATGTGATATTTGTTTGTCTTTAGGATGTTTTATATATAAATGTGTTATTATGTGATATTTGTTTGTCTTTAGGATGTTTTATATATAAATGTGTTATTATGTGATATTTGTTCATTTGTCTTTAGGATGTTTTAAATATAAATGTGTTATTCTGTGATGTTTGTTTGTCTTTAGGATGTTTTATATATAAATGTATTATTATGTGATGTCTGTTTGTCTTTAGGATGTTTTATAAATAAATGTGTTATTATGTGATATTTGTTTTTCTTTAGGATGTTTTATATATAAATGTGTTATTATGTGATATTTGTTTGTCTTTAGGATGTTTTATATATAAATGTGTTATTATGTGATATTTGTTTGTCTTTAGGATGTTTTATATATAAATGTGTTATTATGTGATGTTTGTTTGTCTTTAGGATGTTTTATATATAAATGTGTTATTATGTGATGTTTGTTTGTCTTTAGGATGTTTTATATATAAATGTGTTATAATGTGATGTTTGTTTATCTTTAGGATGTTTTATATATAAATGTGTTATTATGTGATGTTTGTTTGTCTTTAGGATGTTTTATATATAAATGTGTTATTATGTGATATTTGTTCATTTGTCTTTAGGATGTTTTAAATATAAATGTGTTATTATGTGATGTTTGTTTGTCTTTAGGATGTTTTATATATAAATGTGTTATTATGTGATGTTTGTTTGTCTTTAGGATGTTTTATATATAAATGTGTTATGTGATATTTGTTTGTCTTTAGGATGTTTTATATATAAATGTGTTATTATGTGATATTTGTTTGTCTTTAGGATGTTTTATATATAAATGTGTTATTATAATGTTTGTTTGTTTGTGTTTAGGATGTTTTATATATAAATGTGTTATTATGTGATGTTTGTTTGTCTTTAGGATGTTTTATATATAAATGTGTTATTATGTGATATTTGTTTGTCTTTAGGATGTTTTATATATAAATGTGTTATTATGTGATGTTTGTTTGTCTTTAGGATGTTTTATATATAAATGTGTTATTATGTGATATTTGTTTGTCTTTAGGATGTTTTATATATAAATGTGTTATTATGTGATATTTGTTCATTTGTCTTTAGGATGTTTTAAATATAAATGTGTTATTCTGTGATGTTTGTTTGTCTTTAGGATGTTTTATATATAAATGTGTTATTATGTGATGTTTGTTTGTCTTTAGGATGTTTTATATATAAATGTGTTATTATGTGATATTTGTTAATTTGTCTTTAGGATGTTTTATATGTAAATGGGTTATTATGTGATGTTTGTTTGTCTTTAGTTTGTTTTATATATAAAAGTGTTATTATGTGATGTTTGTTCATTTATCTTTAGGATGTTTTATATATAAATGTGTTATTATGTGATATTTTGTTTGTGTTTAGCATGTTTTATATATAAATGTGTTATTATGTGATATTTGTTTGTCTTTAGGATGTTTTATATATAAATGTGTTATTATGTGATGTTTGTTTGTGTTTAGGATGTTTTATATATAAATGTGTTATTATGTGATGTTTGTTTTTCTTTAGGATGTTTTATATATAAATGTGTTATTATGTGATGTTTGTTTGTCTTTAAGATGTTTTATATATAAATGTGTTATTATGTGATGTTTGTTTGTCTTTAGGATGTTTTATATATAAATGTGTTATTATGTGATGTTTGTTTGTCTTTAAGATGTTTTATATATAAATGTGTTATTATGTGATATTTGTTCATTTGTCTATAGGATTTTTTATATATAAATTTGTTATTATGTGATGTTTGTTCATTTGTCTATATGATTTTTATCTATAAATGTGTTATTATGTGATGTTTGTTTGTCTTTAGGATTTTTTATATATAAACGTGTTATTATGTGATGTTTGTTTGTCTTTAGGATTTTTTATATTTAAATTTGTTATTATGTGATATTTGTTCATTTGTCTTTAGGATTTTTTATATATAAACGTGTTATTATGTGATTTTGTTTGTTTGTCTTTAGGATTTTTTATATATAAACGTGTTATGTGATATTTGTTCATTTGTCTTTAGGATTTTTTATATATAAATGTGTTATTATGTGATGTTTGTTTGTCTATGATTTTTTATATATAAATGTGTTATTATGTGATGTTTGTTTGTTTGTCTAGGATTTTTTTATATATATAAATGTGTTATTATGTGATGTTTGTTTGTCTAGGATTTTTTTATATATAAATGTGTTATTATGTGATTTTTTTGTTTGTCTTTAGGCTTTTTTATATATAAATTTGTTATTATGTGATGTGTTTTTTTAAAACTTAAACAATTATATATTTAGCAGACTTGAATAATATGAGTAAACATAAGATAAACAGGGATCATGGATTTCAAATGAAATTAAAGGGACATAAAACACAATTTTTTTCCTTTCATGATTCTGATAGAGCATTCAACTTTAAACAACTTTCCAATTTACTTTTATTATATAATTTGTTTAGTTCACTTGGTATCCTTTGTTGAAAAGCATCAGTAGGTAGGCTCAGGTGCTGGGAATTGATTGGTAGCTGAACATATATGCTTCTTGTCATTATGTTTTGTATGTGTTTAGCTAACTCCCAGTAGTGCATTGCTATATCTTAAATAAAGTTATATCAAGAGAATTAAGTTAAATTAATAATAGAAGTAAATTGGAAATTTATTTAAAAATGTATCTATCTGAATCCTGAAAGAAAAATGTTGGGTTTCATGTCCCTTTAATAAATAACACATAAGGAAAGCATATGAGTCATAGGATTGGGAAGACATAATGTCATAAAACTTTTACTCAAAACTTGCTGCACCCCTAAATCCTGCTGGCCTAGGCACAGACATAGTTGGCCTACCCTAGGCCAAAATACTATGATTTTCCTAACCCATCCTCAATGGCTCATATTACTAACACTTCATCATTATAATTTCAACTTCAATGTTTCTTTATGAAGTAGTGAAAGAAATTCTAGACTGTTTGGGTTTTAAGCCTCACAATCTAAATATTAACATATGGGGGTAGATTTATTATGGTGCGGATGGACAGCATATGCTGTGGGCATTTATCATTGCACAAGCATTTCACAAAAATGTGATATGCGATCGGGCTGATTGCTGTCCGCTGCCTCAGAGGTGGCAGATGAGTTAAGGAGCAGCGGTCTTAAGACTCCTGTTTCTGGCGAGCCTGAAGGCTTGCGTGGAAACAGCTGCATAGCAGTGAATACGGGGATTAAGAAATCGGCCTCATAGTCTAAAATGTGGCTAATTGTACTGGCACAAATAATATAGATTTGTGTTCCATTATTATAAAATTGCTCACAGGCAACTGAAATCATTCCCTAAATGATCTTGTGACATTGCAGAAGCCTGAACCAAGTAACACCTGACATTACTCACCGTTTGTAACAGTGAGCCGCAGATACAACCCAGAGTGTGTTTAGCAGGGACCCCCCACAGAAATGGTAACCGGCATTTAGAGACACCTGGTACAGAGCTAGATTCTCAGGGCAGGTGTAGCCTCCTACAATTTTGTCATCATTAAGGGGGCTGGAGACTAAGCAAAGAAAAAATAATTAATTATTCAGAAAATGCAACTTGGTCTAAACAGACAAACCGAAAAGGTGCCTCAGTGTGCAAATTAGTGCTATCAATGTTGCATGTAAAACAGCCTACTACTATATAGGGTACTCACAAAAGTCTCAGCACTCCGTTGTGCTGGTAGAGGCAGACTGAGGTATCACAGACAAGATACTACATAATACTCCACAGTTAGGCCATATACTGTATGATCCTCATGAACCAAGCTGACAATGTAACCGAGTCTTTGCTCCGTCGCCAGTGGAAGAACTACGACTGTTTAATATCAATTTAAAATCATAAAAAACAGCACTGTGTGCAAGCAACACTCCATGACCTTTTCATCAGATGCCTAATTGATATTAAACTTTTTTATTTGTTTGTCTAGATACTTGCCTCAGCATTCTGCAGCAGTGGATAAGAAGTGAAGTGTAGCTCCTATGATACGCTTGTAAGTACTGGCTGATGGACGTATTGCTAATTAGACTGTTAGACTTATGTAGAGGTTACACAGTGCACATAAGGTTGTTTATTGATGTTCTTTCCCCCCCCCCGCCCCCCCAGGCTTATAAAACTTTTTTCCCTAAATTTGTTTGTCTAAACAGATCTAAAAATGTTAAAGATGTTAAAGTTTATATTAAACAGATAACCAATATTCAGTAGATTTAAATACAGGAACCGGGTAATTTCAGAATCATTTGGTCCAGCATTATAAATAGAATTAAAGTGAATAACACAAATCTTCCACTGCCACCTAGGTGTTTTTATTTAGGGCCTGCTGATATAAAGTTATCCGCTCAGACAAGATGATATAAAATGATGTTCAAGCTTTGCGAGATCTCTCATGAGATTCTAAAAAGGCAGATTTTGCTTTACTTCTCCAAGGGGTGTTCACTGCATTTCTATATGTGAACAAGACACAAGCCCAGTGCAATATAGTACTGAATGACCTGACAGTTCTGCTGCAGTTACACTTTGTGTTTTGTATCTTATATTACTTTACACTTCAGATTATGTCCTTTAAGTTGTATTACATTTAAGCTTGGCACTTTCTATTTTTTATTTTAACGTATTTAGATTCTGTATACAGCACAGTATTTAGGATTGTGATTTTACAAATTCTGATTTTGCTTTGACAGATTCTGTGTTAATTCAACAAATTAGTGTCATCAATATGTATAGAGTAGAAAAAGTCTCTATATGAGGTGCGCAAAGTTCATAAGGGCGTTCAGATAGTGGATGTTCCCAGAGTCTTCCGGAGAAGCAGGCAGCACTCTTGTATAGTAAAGGTGGATGCCTGTACAATCAAAGAGAGAAAAAGAGGCGCCTCATGGGACAGTATCGTACCAACCAGGAATGTCACACAATGAGACGACATGTAATGTGATATACTCACAAGGATAGCGGCATATGAGGATGCCTAGTAGAGTGGGACGGGACTTTAGGTCGCCCGACAGATAAAACACTACAGTGCGTGGAGACGTCAGGTCACGAGGCCCGTTCACCAAATCAGCGGCCACAGAAAATCGGCATCAGACGTCAACGCTGTTCCGGGAGTAGCCAATGTCAGGCTTCACAGCTGTTCCGGGAGTAGCCAATGTCCTTCCCAATATGAAAAGACAATATCACAGATTCAGTAAAAAAGTGTGTCTTTATTTGGCTCAACGCGTTTCAACGGTCCCAGCCGTCTTTCTCAAGAGCAATAAAAGTTCTTTAGAAACCATTGGGAAGGAGCCGGTAACCTGCAATATACACTGCGCTCCATGCCCACCACAGAAGGATTAGAGTGATGGCATAGGTGACAAAGAGAAACAGATACGCTCGGAACAGAAGACTATCCAGCTTGTAGCACAGACTGAGCCAGCGGGTATGCCAAGCCTCCTCACACGCCATTTTGTGCAGAGCTAGGCCCCAGACAATCCACTCGGAAACAGAAAACAATTGCCAGCTATCTAGAACCTGTGGTCTCTCTAACTGCCCCCCCAAAAGGCAAAAGACCACACGGAAACGAGGGTGCAGAGGACGAGGCACAGCCCTCAAAGAGACACGACTACAGACCTTGAGGAAAGCCTGACATTGGCTACTCCCGGAACAGCTGTGAAGCCTGACATTGGCTACTCCCGGAACAGCTTTGATGTCTGATGCCGATTTTCTGTGGCCGCTGATTGGGTGAACGGGCCTCGTGACCTGACGTCTCCACGCACTGTAGTGTTTTGTCTGTCGGGCGACCTAAAGTCCCGTCCCGCTCTACTAGGCATCCTCATATGCCTCTATCCTTGTGAGTATATCACATTACGTGTCGTCTCATTGTGTGACATTCCTGGTTGGTACAAAATTAGTGTCATACTCTATATTTGTGTGTATCTTTAACAAAGTACATTGCACTTTGCATTTTTTCAATTAAAAATAAATTGACAACTTAAAGTGAATGTCAAGTTACTAATAGTGCCCACGGATTGGATAAAATGAACAAGGGTTTAATTCATGAAATCTTTTATATGTATATATTTTGCAGAATTTTTACCTATTTACCGCCTTGACTAAAGCGCAGCTCTCCCTTTCCCAATTTTGTCAAATTGATTGACAGATGATGATTCGTAAAAGAACCAATCCTTGTTTCCCCCTAGGCCATGACGTAAACGCAAAGGGACTGAATGCCCCGGGGGGAAACAAGGCTTAGTTATTTTACAAATCATCACCTGTCAATAAATTTGACAATATGGCCGGCGGGAAAGCTGCGCTTATCGTCGCAGCAGTAAATAGGTAAAAATTCTGCAAAATATATACATATAAAAGATTTCATGAATTAAACCCTTGTTAATTTTAAAAAGTCTATCAAATGCCGTGGGGCACTATTAGTAACTTGACATTCACTTTGAATATAAAACTTAGCGTTTCTTTACTTTATATGGGCCCGATAATCAAAGATTCTCTAGTTTGGAGAGAAATTAAAGTGCAGACTTCACAGGGGCTGAACTTACTGAATCCTATACTAAAAAGGGCTGAACCTGGAAGTCCAAGAGAGATGAGAAATGCCTTCCATAGAAAGTAATAAGGCTCTCTGGGATACAGAATTTCACAGGGAAGAATGAAGTTAACAGCTGAGCACATGGGACTGATATAAAGTCTTAGTTTGCAGCAAATACAAATTAAGCTAAGACATTTTTACTAAATTTTTTCTTGCTTTTGCTTTATTTTTTTAAAGCTGATTGTATAATTCAAGGCTCATTACGCTGCCTGTTCAATAATCCAAACTAATTAAGTTGGTTAGTAGATTTAAATATTTATTTAAAATAAAATAAATTTAAAAAATAACACTGTATAGTTAGGGACTATAATAGTCACATACGGGTGCATTTAGCCTAATCCCAACAACCCACTGCTCCTCTGCAACCACTGACATAAATCACTTCTGTGCAATTCTTGCCAGAGAGAACCATGTTAACCAGACAAGTCTTTGTATTTTTGTTTCTACAATATGGGATAGAAGTTCACTGGTTAAAGTGAAAGTAAATCCTAGTGTTTTACAAACGCTAGGATTCACTATTGAAACAAATAAAGGGGACTTTCATTCATGAAGTATAAGATACTTCATGTAGGAAGCTCCTTTATGTGATTCAATCGATCGCTGTCTTTACCTTGTACAGCAGCCCATGGGAAAAAAAAATTGGCTAAGAGGTTAAGTTTTCACCTCTTAGCCAATAGCCATGCGGTAAATCCGACTCCCATGGGCGCCAAGCCGGATTTACCGCACAGCTATTGGCTAAGAGGTGAAAACGTCACCTCTTAGCCAAATTTTTTTTTGCTGTGGGTTGCTGTACAATGTAAAAACGGTCGGTGATCGATTGAATCAAATAAAGGAGCTTTCTACATGAAGTATCTTATACTTCATGAATGAAAGTGTCCTTTATTTTTTTCAATAGTAAATCCTAGCATTTGTAAAATGCTAGGATTTACTTTCACTAACCCCCTCCCACGCACTATTTGTAGACAGCTGCATGCTCCACAAACATAAAAACAAAATGTGTATTTTTCTCTGTACAGGAACATCCATTACAACAATCTGATATAAAATGCCATATGATACAATAAAGAACAAATACATAAAAGTCATCTTAAAGGGACGATAATACAAAAAATACATCTGCTATTTTCAAACAGTAGTGCAATAGTAAAATGCTACCTATGTGCGAGTCAGCAATATGTTATGGCTATGCATCACTTGATACATTGTTACTGTGTTTATGTATCACTAGATGCTGTGCTATTCCTTGTGTGTATTGCTCAGATCTCCTATCAGTGCTATGTGTTGTATTATTCTGTTTATTGCTCCTTTCCCAACAATAAACCTGTAACATACCAGCGAGTCCCAGAAGGCACAGCAGGATAGAGCACTTCATAGTGAAGCAATCAGATTTGCTGTGGTCCTTAGCAAAGCTTTATATCTCTGCTGAACCCTTTTCATTGCTGCAACAAATGTCAGTTCCCAAGAAAGTGTTATTAGATCACCCAGACAGGGAACGTTCCAACACAAATATCAGCTTGGCACCAATTACTTGGATGGCATTGAACAGTTATCTACACTCACCTGTTTGACTCTCGGCTGCACTAGATTATATGCTCATTTTACAAATATAATTTATTGTCATTGAACGTTTCGTAGCCTTTCTTTATTGTCTTTGAGCTTTTCTCACAAGTTATGCAGTTAAATATCATCTTAAGTGTAATATGTATCACAGTTTACCCCAGC
Organism: Bombina bombina; assembly: GCF_027579735.1. Lineage (NCBI taxonomy): Eukaryota > Metazoa > Chordata > Amphibia > Anura > Bombinatoridae > Bombina > Bombina bombina. The sequence continues at coordinate 260,082,435 of NC_069507.1, read as the reverse complement.
AAGGTGTCATCCCAGTACTACAGTACGGCCATGACAAGCTAATACAATTATTGTCCTTTTGTAGCTATATCATGGTTATGGTACAACTGCTGTAGTCTCAGGCATGTCTGTGGAATTTTGTTGAGCATTTGTGAGCATAGTTTTATATTTCTATGGATATTAACTCTGTTTATTATCTTTTCAGAGATAAATATGGGGAATACAAGGGTCCTACATACAGCCCTCAATAATAAATGCCATATTCATGATAAAATACAAATCATTTAATAGAATTTTACAGTTACAATTACAGCGCACCTAGAGATGGAGTTGTCACATGATCCCAGCTTACACAAGTAAGCCTATTTAAAGGAACATTTAACTCATATCATATGACAGAATTGAGCAGTGCATTGAAAAGGATTTAAAAAAAAAAATGAATAAATCTCAACTATTTTTTTTAGTACAATTTACAAAGGTTTGCAAATAAAGAGTAGTTCAGGGATATATCTTTTGAAAAGCCTTGTAGAATCCATGTTCCTGGTCTCCTTGCTGTGAGAAATTATGGTTGAATCTGCAGACGCAGGTAACTGTGACCACTCTTACATTTAATGGAGGCTTTCCAGCTTCTTTGGAGAAAGTGTCACAGCAAAAGCAGACAAAATAAAACCTACATTTATATTGCAAGTTAAGAGCAGATTCAATCTAATTGTTTTTCCCATGTTGTGCTATAAGAATCTTTGTAATCTACACAAAATAAATGATACATTTGGCTGAAATGTGTTGTATAGACTTTGTTTTGTCTACGCTGGGCTTTTGTTAAGAAATAAAAAAAAACTAAATATTGTAAAACTATCATTTAATATATTTGTTTATAGACAAAATTTTGCTGTGAAAAATGAAATGATAACATGAGAACAAGCTAACGTTTTGAGGTTGACATAACACACAATATTTATGTCTCAGTTAGTAAACATTTGGTACTTGGTAGCCACATTAGAAAAGAAAAACAATACTTTTCCTTATTAAATATTGTCTCAAGAGATCACGCATGCGATTGTCATAGTAACATAAAACCAGAACGTATCAAATCCGTAGAAATAAATTGCTGACATTCTGTTTTAAAAATAAAAAAAAAAATAGAAAATGATGGTTGCTTGTTTCAGGAACAATGATTAGGATAGTCCTGTTGTTGCCAGAACAAATAGCAGAAAAATAAAGTATAAAAATGTACTGTATTTATGTGTATTTAGTTAAAGAGCTGCAACTGGCAGTAATGTTACGCCTTGCTAGTGCATTTAGCGCTCACTAAACATAAATAATGTTTGTTAACCTAATTCTATACTCCTCAAAAGTAAATTATGTTTTGCTTTGAATGATGTTAAAAGGGATATAAAACCTATCGTTTTTATTACATGATTCAGAGAGAGCAGCAGTTTTAAACAACTTCACATTTTACTTGTATTTTCTAATTTGCTTCATTCTCCTGGTGTCCTTTGTTGAAAAGCATACCTAGGTAGGTTCAGGATCAGCAGTGCAATACTGAGAGCTAGTTGCTGATAGGTGGCTGCAAATATAGCCTAATGTCATTGGCTCATCTAATGTTCTCAACTAGTAGCGCATTTCTGCTCCTTCAACAAAGGATACCAAGAGAATTAAGCCAATTTACAAAGAGAACAAATTTGAAAAGTTATATAACATTCTATGCATTATCTGAATCATGAGGAAATGTTGGGTTGTATGTCCATATGTCTGGTCAATATCATACTCATGCTTGAGCTGTGCAGTTATGTCTCCTTCTGTTAACTTAAAGGGACATGAAACACAACATTTTCTTTCATGATTCAGATAGAGCATGGGGGCGGCAAGGCACTACTGAGAACTAACTGAACACATCTAGTGGACCAATAACAAGAGCATCTATGTGCAGCTAGCTCCCAGTCCTGAGCCTACCTAATTATACTTTTCAACTAAGAATACTATAAGAATAAAACAAATTAGACAGTAGAATTGAATTGCTCTGTGTGAATCATGAAATACATTTTTTTTATGTCCCTTTAAAACAAGGAAGCCATTAAAAAGTGCCAAGACACAAGTCGCTATTGTTCATTCTTGACTCTTGTGCTGGATAACACGTTTTCTTGAAATAATCTGATATTGGAGTCTATCAAAATGTTTTAGAAAAGATTATGAGGCCTATCTGTCAAGCTGTCAACCTAAAATATGCTGGAAATTCCGCATCGAAATTGTTGCGAGATTGATCCAACCTAGTTATCAAAGCCTACAGACTGGCAAATGTTGAAATTTGTGACGTAACGTACAAACCTTCGATCTCAATCCGACGCAAATCGATGCTTACGTCATTACAGATGTTCCGAAAACACATTCTGATAATTTTTTTCCAGTTATCAAACTTTTAACAGGTGCGTATTTTCTGACCCAGTGTACCTGGTTTTCAATCCGCCACCGTGGAGCCTGCAGATGCCATATAAATCAATTGGAGTCTGAAAGCAGTGAAAGCTTATGTTTGATGCTGCAAGACAAAGAAGTATAATCTATTGATTTCTATGGTAGAAAACAAGTAATGTTTATACCTAACACCCTAACATAAACCCTGTGTCTAAACACCCCAAATCTGCCGCCCCGACATCACCGCAGTCAAAATAAAATATATTAACCCCTATTCCGCAGCTCCCCAACACTGTCGCCACTAAATAAACTTATGAACCCCTAAACCTCTGGCCTCCCACATCACTACCACTTACTAAACCTATTAACCCCCAAACCGTCAGCCCCCCACATCGCCAAAAATTAAATTAAGCTATTAACCCCTAAACCTAACAACCCCATAACTTTAAATTAAAATTACAACATCCCTATCTTAATATAAATTACAACTTACCTGTAGAATTAAAATAAACTATTTGAAACTATTAATTAAACTACCCTATTATACTACAATTAAATAAAAATAACAATTAAATAAACTAAATTACATATTAAAGAAATCTAAACCTACTCAAATTATTTAAATATACAATTAAACATTATTAAAAGTACTAAATTACAGAAAAAAACAAACACTAAGTTACAAAAACAAACACTTAATTACGAAAAATAAAAAAACAAATTATCAAAAATAATAAAGAATTACACCTAATCTAATAGCCCTATAAAAATAAAAAAAGCCCTCCAAGATAAAAAAGGGCCTTTTGTGGGGCATTGCCCCAAAGATAACAGCTCTTTTACATTGCAAAAAAATACAAACACCCCCCAACAGTTAAATCCACCACCCAACCCCCCAATCTAAAATAACCTAAGCTCCCCATTGCCCGTAAAAGGGCATTTGTATGGGAATTGCCCTTAAAAGGGCATTTAGCTCTTTAACATGCCCAGACCCAAATCTAAAAATATAACCCACCCAAAAAACCCTTAAAAAACCTAACACTAACCCCTGACGATCCACTTACAGTTCTTGAAGTCCCGCTTGAAGGATCCATCCAGCCGGAGAAGTCCTCATCCAGGCGGCAAGAAGTCTTCATCTGGGCGGCCTCTTCCATCTTCATCCAGCCAGAGAAGTCTTCATCCAGACTGCAACTTCTATCTTCATCCATCCGGCGTGGAGCGGGTCCATCCTGAAGACATTCGGCGCAGAGCATCCTCTTCATACGGTCGCCACCGTAAACTGGAACTTCAATGCAAGTGACGCCATCCAAGATGGCGTCCATTGCATTCCTATTGCCTGAAAGATTTAAATCAGTCAATAGGATTATAGCTGCTAAAATCCTATTGAGTGTTCAAATGAGAGCTCAATCCTATTGGCTGATTGTAACAGCCAATAGAGGGTGACAGAAACAGGGACCTCCTAAACAGAGAAGCCAAATGGATTTGGCTACTCAATACTATGCATCCAAAGGGACTTAATAGAGAATTTGACCTCTTACCTTTGATTTAATTATCATATTTTATAAATTACTTTTTTCAAAATGTATACATCATGATTAGTGTTTTTTCTTTCTTTTTTTGCTTTAAATATGGTGTATAGTTGGAAACTTTCTGCACTTGTTTTTAATCAGGTTTCCAATTTTCCTAATGGAGTGTAAGGGGTTTTTTTGTTCTGTGTTTATAGCCACTGCATATAAAATCACATGATGTGTGATGATGTCAAACCTCTTAATCACTCCCATGTTTTGCAATTGGTCACCTGTTTTACTATGGGCCTATAAAAGGCGTGTTCATTTCACTAAAAATTAGCTTGAGAAGGTGCCCTGAAACGTTGCTCGTCAATAAAAGGTTTAGCCTTTGAAACCGTGTGCCACCTTGTTTCTGTGTTACATGTTACTACTTAGACGTCAAGGGTGGTCCTTCTAGGTATTGCACCAGACCTATATGATCAAGATTACTCCAAATTACTGGACAGTGACAGTGTGGATCCCACTTTCTTTATGTAAATATGTTTACCCTTGAGGGACTTCAGCACCAAGCATTGTGTTCTTTTTGTGTATATACATAAGACTAAACCTACCTTTACTAAAATGTCCTGTGAAACAGGAGTATTTGCCTACTCAGAGGATGAAGCAGCCAAGATTGCAACCCGGACACTTGGGGCCAGAGAGTTCCTCACAGCACCAGATAAAGAATCTCAAAGGAGAGACCTTGAGAGGATTATGAAATGGCAGATGAATCTGCAAATTCATTCAGCAACACTGGCCAAATATAATAAAACCAAACAGATTCCTTGAGGCCTGCGGTCCCCCCTCCAACCCACATTTGTTTTTAGATAACAGTGAATTCTGTACAATATACCAACAAATCCTAAATAAAAGTTCATTGGATTTGATCATACTGAACATGGACTTCTCTAACCATGAATTACTAACCTTTTCAACGGAAATTGAAGAGCAAAAATGCAAGTTGTTATAAACATTAAGTGAGGAGGAATATCCACAGGTGCTTGATGAAGTTGAAAAGGCAGTTGACACATTTAAGCAAGAGGTGGAGGAGTGTAAGAGGCGGAATTTTAAACGTGACAAACACGACGGTAATGTGTATAGTTGGAACTGCCCATGTCGAAGGATGGCCAAGGACACTGATGGCAGCGCAGCCTCAAGATCTGACAGCTCCGACTTAGAACGGATGCCCACTTCTAACACACAGGGTATGTCGACCGCATCTACCGATGCACCTTCCTCTGCTTCTGCTTCTTTTTTAGGGGAGCGCAAACAGGACATCAAAGATTGAGGAGGCAGACCAGACATGGGAGGAAACACAGGAGGTGTGGGGACCAGGTCACAAGTAAAGCCGACACGACAGAGGTAAATATTATAAATTTGTCTTCAAAAATATTAAGCCAAGATGAAATTGATGTGCTGAATAAGGGCTTATAATTCTGCCCCACTGAGTGTGCTGACACTTTTCCCCCTCATGTTGGACCTGACCCGTTTTTCAGAGGTCCAAGATTAAAAGCCTATTTCAACAACCCAAACAGAGACTGTTCCTCCAGAACTACAGAGGAACATAAAGATATGATTCCATTTGATACAGGACAGTGCGGTCTGAGCCTTAAAAGTACATTTAATCCATCAGGAGATAATGCTGCGGTGAAATGTATTAAAATTATGAAATGTATTAAAATTATGGACGCTGAATACAAATAAATTACCTATACTAATGTCACACAAAGAGATAGATACAATCTAACCAAACAACAACATGATGTGTTAAAACAGCTTGAAAGGGACGTGTCCATTAGGATCAAGCCTGCGGACAAGGGCGGTGCTGTGGTCGTGATGGACACTACAAAATATAGAGCAGAAATTTTGCGCCAGTTAACCGATGTACAGGTATATGAAAAGTTAAGCAGTAATCCTACTTATACTGTTTGTAAAGAGTTTTGGATAAGGGTTTGAAACATAACTTACTAACACAAAAAATGTACTAGCTTTTGGCACTGACACATCCTTTGATACCAGTGTTCTATGTTGTACCTAAGGTACACAAACAACTTACTGACCCACCTGGTAGGCCCATAGTGGCTAGCATAGGCTCCCTTTTATGTCCAACTGCACAATTTTTGGATACAATTTTGTCACCCCTTGTCACGCAGGGTAGATACTATATTAGAGACACGATGCAGTTTATTGAGAAAATTGACAAAATCACTGACATGGATGACAGTGTTATACTGGCAACTTGGGATGTAACCTTCCTCTACACAGTCATTCCCCACAATGTGAGGATTGGCTGTGTGGGAGAGGCCCTATCTAAAAGCAGTTTGTATAAAGAGACACAACAGGAGTGGCTGACTCCCTTGCTAACCTTGGTGTTAACTAATAATTTTTTTCTCTTCGAAAAACCAGTTCTTTATGCAAAAAACAAGCACAGTGATGGGGTCGAATGTGGCCCCATACTATGCCTGTTTGGTAATGGATGCCATTGAGGAAAGACATGTGTATACAAATCCACTCTATTACCAATATTGTCAGGGTTGGTTCTGCTATATAGACAATCTCTTCATCGTGTGACAGGGCCCCCATGAGACACTGGCTAAATTTAGACTTAACATGGAGAATGCAGTCCCCTTCTTAAAATTCAGTAGTAAAATGGATATGCTAAAAGTGGAATTTTTAGAAACAATGGTCTACAAAAAGGATGGTAGGCTAGTTACTGATCTTTTTGTGAAACCAACTGACAGGAACACCCTTCTACATAGGAGTAGCTTTCATCCACCAAAAGTCTTTCAAAGTGTGCCCAAATCACAGCTTTTGAGAGTAGAGAGAATAGTGTCAGATGCACAGATCCGACAGGCCAGGGCCAATAACATGAAGAAGAAATTTGTTAGCAAGGGCTATGATGCTCAGAAACTTGATGAAATAGAGAACTCTCTAAAAAATTGCCCTGTCAGGAAAAATACACCCAGTTCTACAAGATTAAATTTTGTAAGCTCATATAACATCATGTGTAAGAAAGTATTCAATATCATTAAAAAACATTGGTATTTATTAAAAGAGGCATGTCCAGAGATCAAGGAATTTAAGGAAATCCCTAGAGCCTCATACCAAAGAGGCAATACAATAAGTAAACAGTTGGTTCGTGCTATTTCGGCCAAACCAACTAGTGGTGCCCAATGACAATTTTTGGGACCCTCAAACAGGGCACGTTCCCGTGTCTGCGGTGTGCCCAATGCAATAATGTTATCAAGGGGGGAGTGATCTCCCATCCTTATACTGGGAAGAAGTACTATATCAAAGGTTTTTATACCTGCAATTTGACTTATGTTGTTTATGCGCTAAAATGCCCATGTGGGCTTTTATATGTTGGTGAGACGACCCAAAAAATAAGAGATCGCATCTGCCAACATAAGTCGACTATTCGCAACGATAAAATGCTACACCTCCCAGTTCCAGCACATTTTGCTGAGATGGGCCATCAGGCCAATCAGCTGAGGTACATGATAATTGACAGTGCCCCCAAAAAACTTAGAGGGGGTGACAGAAACAGGGACCTCCTAAACAGAGAAGCCAAATGCATTTGACTACTCAATACCATGCATCCAAAGGGACTTAGCAGAGAATTTGACCTCTTACCTTTGATTTAATTACCATATTTCATAAATTACTTTTTTCAAACTGTATATATCATGATTAGTGTTTTTTCTTTCATTTTTTACTTTAAATATGGTGTATGGTGGGCAACTTGTTGCACTTGTTTTTAATCAGGTTTCCAATTTTCCTAATGGGGTGTAAGGGGTTAAAGTTTTTTTGTTCTGTGTTTATAGCCACTGCATATAAACTCACATGATGTGCGATGATGTCAAACCTGTAAACCACTCCCATGTTTTGAAATTGGTCACCTGTTTTACTATGGGTCTATAAAATTTTACTAAAAATTAGCTTAAAAAAGTTTTGCCTTTGAAACCGTGTGCTACCTTATTTCTGTGTTACATATATATATATATATATATATATATATATATATATATATATATATATATATATATATATATATATATATATATATATAGGAATATCTATTTATAAATACATAGAGCCAATTCTGCTATGTGCAGAACATTGGAATGTGAAATATTTACATTAAATACACAGTATAACACTTTATTAAATATGAATATTACATAAATATGATTTTACATGTTTTCATTTACTTAACTGCAAATGGCTGCAATGCACTTATATACGTCTTATATGTATTTATGTGTTTATATGTGTATATGTGTATATATGTCTGTAAACACTATTATACACATATAGACACATAAATGCATATGTACAAACTAGGGATGGGCGAATGTGCAAATTTTCGAATTTCGAATGTAGAACGAATGTTATTACCGAAATTCGAATTCTAAATTCGAATGTCGATAAGAACGAATATTCTTGAAAATTCGAAAATCGAATGTTATTTACAGTTTTCGAATGTCACTTTCGAATTCGAATGTTTATAATTATATCGAATGTCTACATTCGAAATTCGAATTTTTCGAATTCAAATATAAATTCGAATTTTTCGAATTCGAATATAAATTCGAATTTTTTGAATTCGAATATAAATTCGAATTTTTTGAATTCGAATATTGCATAGTTCGAATATTACATTTAAAAGCATTAGAAATACTATTACAATCTAAATTCGAATTTTTCGAATTCGAATACACGTATTGCATAATTCGAATATTACATTTCAAGAAAAAGCATTAGAAATACTATTACAATCTAAATTCGAATTTTTCGAATTCGAATACACGTATTGCATAATTCGAATATTACATTTAAAGAAAAAGCATTAGAAATACTATTACAATCTAAATTCGAATTTTTCGAATTCGAATATTGCATAATTCGAATATTACATTTAAAGAAAAAGCATTAGAAATACAATTACAATCTAAATTCGAAATTTTCGAATTCGAATACACGTATTGCATAATTCGAATATTACATTTAAAGAAAAAGCATTAGAAATACTATTACAATCTAAATTCGAATTTTTCGAATTCGAATATTGCATAATTCGAATATTACATTTAAAGAAAAAGCATTAGAAATACTATTACAATCTAAATTCGAATTTTTCGAATTCGAATATTGCATAATTCGAATATTACATTTAAAGAAAAAGCATTAGAAATACTGTTACAATCTAAATTCGAATTGTTCGAATTCGAATACACGTATTGCATAATTCGAATATTACATTTAAAGAAAAAGCATTAGAAATACTATTACAATCTAAATTCGAATTTTTCGATTTCGAATATTGCATAATTCGAATACTACATTTAAAGAAAAAGCATTAGAAATACTATTACAATCTAAATTCGATTTTTTCGAATTCGAATACACGTATTGCATAATTCGAATATTACATTTAAAGAAAAAGCATTAGAAATACTATTACAATCTAAATTCGAATTTTTCGAATTCGAATATTGCATAATTCGAATATTACATTTAAAGAAAAAGCATTAGAAATACTATTACAATCTAAATTCGAATTTTTCGAATTCGAATACACGTATTGCATAATTCGAATATTACATTTAAAGAAAAAGCATTAGAAATACTATTACAATCTAAATTCGAATTTTTCGAATTCGAATATTGCATAATTCGAATATTACATTTAAAGAAAAAGCATTAGAAATACTATTACAATCTAAATTCGAATTTTTCAAATTCGAATATTGCATAATTTGAATATTACATTTAAAGAAAAAGCATTAGAAATACTATTACAATCTAAATTCGAATTTTTCGAATTCGAATATTGCATAATTCGAATATTACATTTAAAGAAAAAGCATTAGAAATACTATTACAATCTAAATTCAAATTTTTCAAATTCGAATATTGCATAATTTGAATATTACATTTAAAGAAAAAGCATTAGAAATACTATTACAATCTAAATTCGAATTTTTCGAATTCGAATATTGCATAATTCGAATATTACATTTAAAGAAAAAGCATTAGAAATACTATTACAATCTAAATTCGAATTTTTCGAATTCGAATATTTTCGAATGTAATCGTAAAATTCGAAACCGAACATTCGAAAATCAAATGTTAGAATGTTATTTAAACATTCGAAATTCGATTCGAACGAGCGAATGTGTTAAAATTCGTGCCGTTTTTCGAATGTTGCGAAACATTCGCCCATCCCTAGTACAAACATATATATATATTTATTTATATATAAATACATACAAATACATCTTTAGACAAGTATATGTAGGTATCTCAATGTTAAAGACCTTTGCCTGCCTATTTTACTAACACCTGAGACCTCATATCTGTGAGCAATTATAACTTTTTTGTACAATATTTTTTTTTATTAATTTTATTAGATAGTGTTAGTGTCGGCATTTATCATTGCACAAGCAGTTCACCAGAACTGCTTGTGCAATACCGCCCCCTGCAGATTTGCGGCCAATCAGCCGCTAGCAGGGGGTGTGAATCATATTCGATTGGTTTTTTTTCTGTCCACCGTCTCAGAGCAGATGGACAAGTTATGGAGCAGCGGTCTTTAGAACGCTGCTTCATAACTTCTGTTTCCAGTGTGCCTGAAACAGGGGGCATCAAGCTCCATACGCAGCTTGATAAATATGCCCCTTAATATTGGATTGGAACAAGGGGCATCAAGATCCATTCAGAGTTTAATAATTCGGCCCCATAATCTGGCCCTTAGATCACAATATTCATCTCTGAAAACAAAAGTGGGCATTTAAATGAAAACTAGCTATTTCAAAAAATAATAATAAAAAAAAATCATAAAGACTATACCTGCTGAACCACTAGACAACTCTTTTAAAACCACAAAGAGAGCAAACCCTATATCCTAGATTGACCCATGCTTACCTACCTTCACTACTAGTCTAGCTGGATTATTGAAGTTTTATAGCACAAGTAGTCACTCTCAATCAACAGTCTCTTCAGAGAGATATAACACCTAGCCTTACACGAGTAAACAGTCTACATATAATACCTCACTATATATACGTTCTGTCCCTTATTTCCACCGTTTCTTCTCCTTTCCCCTGCTCTTATTTCTCCATCCGAATTAACTCTTTAACTTCCTACTGAAGTTTGAAATATTTAAATACGGTTTTGCATTCCATACCATTAACATTGACACCCATATGACAAGATTCATGATCTACAACATTAAGACGCTTGTGCCAATGAACTGTTGGATTGACAGTACGACAACCTAAACCTCCCAATATGCTGATGATCATATCACAGACTGATATTATTGCCTTCTTTTACTTTTTGCCATTTTGTGTTCACTTGAATCCACATACAACTGTTTGTCAATTGAAATGCACTGATTTTTTGTTTGTCAAGACTTTAATATCAATACAAGTTGAAAATTAAAAATAAAATATTAAAGACAAGTTAAACAAAGGATGTATTTCAAAAATGGATTTTATAGACCTATTTGTAACAGGTTTATTTGACTCCTATTTGTTTAATAATTCAACTTAGTGATCATTTCTTAAGATTAGAGGGACAAATTGATTTGAAGAGAATCATGATGTCAACTTCTTTAGATTGAATGGGAAAAAGTTTGAATCAATCAGAATTAAGACAATGACACTATGATGCCATGCAATGATTACCTTCTACTGATCCAAGGATAATGTATTGCAAATCTGTAACTACTTGTGGTAAGATCATTCATTGTGACAATCAAAATATTGTATTGTATTGTTCAGCTCCATAGAATTTTGGAGTCATTTTTATATTATTATTATTATTGTTATTATTATTATTATTATAATTATTATTATTAATAATAAATAGATTAAGCATAAATTGATAGAGTATATTGTACATTGCTATACTGTGTAATATGTGGTTTTACTTATCTATATCAATAGTAATGTGTGTGTGTTGTGTTTTTTCGTTTTTTAATGTATGGGGGATATTTATCAAGCCATCAACCGCAAATACGCTGGAATTCCGCAGCGTAATTGTGGTGAGCTTGATCCGACCTAGTTATCAAAGCCTACAGACTGCCAAAATTTGATAATCTGTGACGTTACATATGATCGGCCGGTCTCTATCCGACGCAGATCGATGCTTATGTCATTACAGATGTTTTGAATACACATTTGGCTCTATTTGACAACTTGTCCAAGTTATAATATTTCTAACAGGTACGCTCGCGGCTATTCCGGCCCAACGTACCTGGTTTTCAATCCGCCACCCTGGAGGCCACTGATGCCATAGAAATCAATGGGAGTCTGAAAGCACTGAAAGCTTATGTTCGATGCTGCCCGATATCCCATCGATTTCTATGATTGAAAACAAGTAACATTTACACCTAACACCCTAACATAAGACCCGAGTCTAAACACCCCTAATCAGCAAGAAGGTGTGTGCGGTATCTTTTATAGAATAACAAACAATAAGGTGTGTGCGGTATCATTTATAGAATAATCAGCAAGAAGGTGTGTGCGGTATCATTTATAGAATGATCAGCAATAAGGTGTGTGCGGTATCATTTATAGAATAACAAACAATAAGGTGTGCGGTATCATTTATAGAATAACAAACAATAAGGTGTGCGGTATCATTTATAGAATGACCAGCAATAAGGTGTGTGCGGTATCATTTATAGAATAACAAACAATAAGGTGTGCGGTATCATTTATAGAATGACCAGCAATAAGTTGTGTGCAGTATCATTTATAGAATAACAAACAATAAGGTGTGCGGTATCATTTATAGAATGACCAGCAATAAGGTGTGTGCGGTATCATTTATTGAATGACCAGCAATAAGGTGTGTGTGGTATCATTTATAGAATGACCAGCAATAAGGTGTGTGTGGAATCATTTGTAGAATGACCAGCAATAAGGTGTGTGTGGTATCATTTATAGAATGACCAGCAATAAGTGGTGTGCAGTATCATTTATAGAATGACCAGCAATAAGTGGTGTGCAGTATCATTTATAGAATGACCAGCAATAAGTTGTGTGCAGTATCATTTATAGAATAACCAGCAATAAGTTGTGTGCAGTATCATTTATAGAATAACCAGCAATAAGGTGTGTGCGGTATCATTTATAGAATAACCAACAATAAGGTGTGTGCGGTATCTTTTATAGAATGACCAACAATAAGGTGTGTGCGGTATCATTTATAGAATAACCAGCAAGAAGGTGTGTGCGGTATCATTTATAGAATAACCAGCAAGAAGGTGTGTGTGGTATCATTTATAGAATGATCAGCAATAAGGTGTGTGCTCTATCTTTTATAGAATAACCAGCAATAAGTTGTGTGCGGTATCATTTATAGAATAACAAACAATAAGGTGTGTGCGGTATCATTTATAGAATAACAAACAATAAGTTGTGTGCAGTATCATTTATAGAATGATCAGCAATAACTTGTGTGCGGTATCATTTATAGAATGATCAGCAATAAGTTGTGTGCGGTATCATTTATAGAATGACCAGCAATAAGGTGTGTGCGGTATCATTTATAAAATAACCTACAATAAGGTGTCTGCGGTATCATTTATTGAATGACCAGCAATAAGTTGTGTGCAGTATGATTTATAGAATGACCAGCAATAAGGTGTGTGCGGTATCATTTATAGAATGACCAGCAATAAGTTGTGTATGGTATCATTTATAAAATGACCAGCAATAAGTTGTGTGCAGTATCATTTATAGAATGACCAGCAATAAGGTGTGTGCTGTATCATTTATCGAATGACCAGCAATAAGGTGTGTGCTGTATCATTTATAGAATGACCAGCAATAAGGTGTGTGCTGTATCATTTATAGAATGACCAGCAATAAGGTGTGTGCGGTATCATTTATAAAATAACCTACAATAAGGTGTCTGCGGTATCATTTATTGAATGACCAGCAATAAGTTGTGTGCAGTATGATTTATAGAATGACCAGCAATAAGGTGTGTGCGGTATCATTTATAGAATGACCAGCAATAAGTTGTGTATGGTATCATTTATAAAATGACCAGCAATAAGTTGTGTGCAGTATCATTTATAGAATGACCAGCAATAATATGTGTGCAGTATCATTTATAGAATGACCAGCAATAAGTTGTATGCGGTATCATTTATAGAATGACCAGCAATAAGTTGTGTGCAGTATCATTTATAGAATGACCAGCAATAAGTTGTGTGCGGTATCATTTATAGAATGACCAGCAATAAGTTGTGTGCAATATCATTTATAGAATAACCAGCAATAAGTTGTGTGCAGTATCATTTATAGAATGACCAGCAATAAGTTGTGTGCGGTAACATTTATAGAATGACCAGCAATAAGTTGTGTGCAGTATCATTTATAGAATTACCAGCAATAAGTTGTGTGCAGTATCATTTATAGAATAATCAGCAATAATGTGTGTGCGGTATCATTTATAGAATGACCAGCAATAATGTGTGTGCTGTATTATTTATAGAATAACCTAAAATAAGTTGTGTGCAGTATCATTTATAGAATGACCAGCAATAAGTTGTGTGCAGTATCATTTATAGAATAACCAGCAATAAGTTGTGTGCAGTATCATTTATAGAATAACAAACAATAAGGTGTGTGCAGTATCATTTATAGAATGACCAGCAATAAGGTGTGTGCTGTATTATTTATAGAATAACCTACAATAAGTTGTGTGCAGTATCACTCATTTATAGAATGACCAGCAATAAGTTGTGTGCAGTATCATTTATAGAATAACCAGCAATAAGTTGTGTGCGGTATCATTTATAGAATAACAAACAATAAGGTGTGTGCAGTATCATTTATAGAATAACCTACAATAAGTTGTGTGCAGTTTCATTTATAGAATAACCTACAAGTTGTGTGCAGTATCATTTATAGAATGACCAGCAATAAGTTGTGTGCGGTATCATTTATAAAATAACCTACAATAAGGTGTGTACGGTATCATTTATAAAATAACCTACAATAAGGTGTGTGCGGTATCATTTATTGAATGACCAGCAATAAGTTGTGTGCAGTATCATTTATAGAATGACCAGCAATAAGTTGTGTATGGTATCATTTATAGAATGACCAGCAATAAGTTGTGTGCAGTATTATTTATAGAATGACCAGCAATAAGTTGTGTGCAGTATCATTTATAGAATGACCAGCAATAAGTTGTGTGCGGTATAATTTATAGAATGACCAGCAATAAGTTGTCTGCAGTATCATTTATAGAATGACCAGCAATAAGTTGTGTGCGGTATCATTTATAGAATGACCAGCAATAAGTTGTATGCGGTATCAATTATAGAATGACCAGCAATAAGTTGTGTGCGGTATCATTTATAGAATGACCAGCAATAAGTTGTGTGCGGTAACATTTATAGAATGACCAGCAATAAGTTGTGTGCAGTATCATTTATAGAATTACCAGCAATAAGGTGTGTGCGGTATCATTTATTGAATGACCAGCAATAAGTTGTGTGCAGTATCATTTATAGAATTACCAGCAATAAGTTGTGTGCAGTATCATTTATAGAATAATCAGCAATAATGTGTGTGCGGTATCATTTATAGAATGACCAGCAATAATGTGTGTGCTGTATTATTTATAGAATAACCTAAAATAAGTTGTGTGCAGTATCATTTATAGAATGACCAGCAATAAGTTGTGTGCAGTATCATTTATAGAATAACCAGCAATAAGTTGTGTGCAGTATCATTTATAGAATAACAAACAATAAGGTGTGTGCAGTATCATTTATAGAATGACCAGCAATAAGGTGTGTGCTGTATTATTTATAGAATAACCTACAATAAGTTGTGTGCAGTATCACTCATTTATAGAATGACCAGCAATAAGTTGTGTGCAGTATCATTTATAGAATAACCAGCAATAAGTTGTGTGCAGTATCATTTATAGAATAACCTACAAGTTGTGTGCAGTATCATTTATAGAATGACCAGCAATAAGTTGTGTGCGGTATCATTTATAAAATAACCTACAATAAGGTGTGTACGGTATCATTTATAAAATAACCTACAATAAGGTGTGTGCGGTATCATTTATTGAATGACCAGCAATAAGTTGTGTGCAGTATCATTTATAGAATGACCAGCAATAAGTTGTGTATGGTATCATTTATAGAATGACCAGGCAATAAGTTGTGTGCAGTATTATTTATAGAATGACCAGCAATAAGTTGTGTGCAGTATCATTTATAGAATGACCAGCAATAAGTTGTGTGCGGTATAATTTATAGAATGACCAGCAATAAGTTGTCTGCAGTATCATTTATAGAATGACCAGCAATAAGTTGTGTGCGGTATCATTTATAGAATGACCAGCAATAAGTTGTGTGCGGTATCATTTATAGAATGACCAGCAATAAGTTGTGTGCAGTATCATTTATAGAATGACCAGCAATAAAGTTGTGTGCGGTAACATTTATAGAATGACCAGCAATAAGTTGTGTGCAGTATCATTTATAGAATTACCAGCAATAAGGTGTGTGCGGTATCATTTATTGAATGACCAGCAATAAGTTGTGTGCAGTAATCATTTATAGAATGACCAGCAATAAGGTTGTGTGCGGTATTCATTTATTGAATGACTACAAAAGTGTCTGCGGTATCATTTATTGAATGACAGCAATAAGTTGTGTGCAGTATGATTTATAGAATGACCAGCAATAAGGTGTGTGCGGTATCATTTATAGAATGACCAGCAATAAGTTGTGTATGGTATCATTATAAAATGACCAGCAATAAGTTGTGTGCAGTATCATTTATAGAATGACCAGCAATAAGTGTGTGCTGTATCATTTATCGAATGACCAGCAATAAGGTGTGTGCTGTATCATTTATAGAATGACCAGCAATAAGGTGTGTGCTGTATCATTTATAGAATGACCAGCAATAAGGTGTGTGCGGTATCATTTATAAAATAACCTACAATAAGGTGTCTGCGGTATCATTTATTGAATGACCAGCAATAAGTTGTGTGCAGTATGATTTATAGAATGACCAGCAATAAGGTGTGTGCGGTATCATTTATAGAATGACCAGCAATAAGTTGTGTATGGTATCATTTATAAAATGACCAGCAATAAGTTGTGTGCAGTATCATTTATAGAATGACCAGCAATAATATGTGTGCAGTATCATTTATAGAATGACCAGCAATAAGTTGTATGCGGTATCATTTATAGAATGACCAGCAATAAGTTGTGTGCAGTATCATTTATAGAATGACCAGCAATAAGTTGTGTGCGGTATCATTTATAGAATGACCAGCAATAAGTTGTGTGCAATATCATTTATAGAATAACCAGCAATAAGTTGTGTGCAGTATCATTTATAGAATGACCAGCAATAAGTTGTGTGCGGTAACATTTATAGAATGACCAGCAATAAGTTGTGTGCAGTATCATTTATAGAATTACCAGCAATAAGTTGTGTGCAGTATCATTTATAGAATAATCAGCAATAATGTGTGTGCGGTATCATTTATAGAATGACCAGCAATAATGTGTGTGCTGTATTATTTATAGAATAACCTAAAATAAGTTGTGTGCAGTATCATTTATAGAATGACCAGCAATAAGTTGTGTGCAGTATCATTTATAGAATAACCAGCAATAAGTTGTGTGCAGTATCATTTATAGAATAACAAACAATAAGGTGTGTGCAGTATCATTTATAGAATGACCAGCAATAAGGTGTGTGCTGTATTATTTATAGAATAACCTACAATAAGTTGTGTGCAGTATCACTCATTTATAGAATGACCAGCAATAAGTTGTGTGCAGTATCATTTATAGAATAACCAGCAATAAGTTGTGTGCGGTATCATTTATAGAATAACAAACAATAAGGTGTGTGCAGTATCATTTATAGAATAACCTACAATAAGTTGTGTGCAGTTTCATTTATAGAATAACCTACAAGTTGTGTGCAGTATCATTTATAGAATGACCAGCAATAAGTTGTGTGCGGTATCATTTATAAAATAACCTACAATAAGGTGTGTACGGTATCATTTATAAAATAACCTACAATAAGGTGTGTGCGGTATCATTTATTGAATGACCAGCAATAAGTTGTGTGCAGTATCATTTATAGAATGACCAGCAATAAGTTGTGTATGGTATCATTTATAGAATGACCAGCAATAAGTTGTGTGCAGTATTATTTATAGAATGACCAGCAATAAGTTGTGTGCAGTATCATTTATAGAATGACCAGCAATAAGTTGTGTGCGGTATAATTTATAGAATGGCCAGCAATAAGTTGTCTGCAGTATCATTTATAGAATGACCAGCAATAAGTTGTGTGCGGTATCATTTATAGAATGACCAGCAATAAGTTGTATGCGGTATCATTTATAGAATAACCTACAATAAGGTGTGCGGTATCATTTATAGAATGACCAGCAATAAGTTGTGTGCAGTATCATTTATAGAATGACCAGCAATAAGTTGTGTGCAGTATCATTTATAGAATTACCAGCAATAAGTTGTGTGCGGTATCATTTATAGAATGACCAGCAATAAGTTGTGTGCAGTATCATTTATAGAATTACCAGCAATAAGTTGTGTGCAGTATCATTTATAGAATAATCAGCAATAATGTGTGTGCGGTATCATTTATAGAATGACCAGCAATAATGTGTGTGCTGTATTATTTATAGAATAACCTCAAATAAGTTGTGTGCAGTATCATTTATAGAATGACCAGCAATAAGTTGTGTGCAGTATCATTTATAGAATAACCAGCAATAAGTTGTGTGCAGTATCATTTATAGAATAACAAACAATAAGGTGTGTGCAGTATCATTTATAGAATGACCAGCAATAAGGTGTGTGCTGTATTATTTATAGAATAACCTACAATAAGTTGTGTGCAGTATCACTCATTTATAGAATGACCAGCAATAAGTTGTGTGCAGTATAATTTATAGAATAACCAGCAATAAGTTGTGTGCAGTATCATTTATAGAATAACCTACAAGTTGTGTGCAGTATCATTTATAGAATGACCAGCAATAAGTTGTGTGCGGTATCATTTATAAAATAACCTACAATAAGGTGTGTACGGTATCATTTATAAAATAACCTACAATAAGGTGTGTGCGGTATCATTTATTGAATGACCAGCAATAAGTTGTGTGCAGTATCATTTATAGAATGACCAGCAATAAGTTGTGTATGGTATCATTTATAGAATGACCAGCAATAAGTTGTGTGCAGTATTATTTATAGAATGACCAGCAATAAGTTGTGTGCAGTATCATTTATAGAATGACCAGCAATAAGTTGTGTGCGGTATAATTTATAGAATGACCAGCAATAAGTTGTCTGCAGTATCATTTATAGAATGACCAGCAATAAGTTGTGTGCGGTATCATTTATAGAATGACCAGCAATAAGTTGTATGCGGTATCAATTATAGAATGACCAGCAATAAGTTGTGTGCAGTATCATTTATAGAATGACCAGCAATAAGTTGTGTGCGGTAACATTTATAGAATGACCAGCAATAAGTTGTGTGCAGTATCATTTATAGAATTACCAGCAATAAGGTGTGTGCGGTATCATTTATTGAATGACCAGCAATAAGTTGTGTGCAGTATCATTTATAGAATGACCAGCAATAAGGTGTGTGCGGTATCATTTATTGAATGACCAGCAATAAGTTGTGTGCAATATCATTTATAGAATGAACAGCAATAAGGTGTGTGCGGTATCATTTATTGAATGACCAGCAATAAGTTGTGTGCAGTATCATTTATAGAATGACCAGCAATAAGGTGTGTGCGGTATCATTTATAGAATAACCTACAATAAGGTGTGCGATATCATTTATAGAATGACCAGCAATAAGGTGTGTGCGGTATCATTTATAGAATGACAAGCAATAAGGTGTGCGCGGTATCATTAATAGAATAACAAACAATAAGGTGTGTGCGGTATCAGTTATAAAATAACATACAATAAGGTGTGTGCAGTATCTTTTATAGAATGACCAGCAATAAGGTGTGTGCGGTATCATTTATAGAATAACCTACAATAAGGTGTGTGCGGTATCATTTTTAGAATGACCAGAAAATAAGTTGTGTGCAGTATCATTTATAGAATGAACAGCAATAAAATGTGTGCGGTATCATTTATAGAATAACCTACAATAAGGTGTGCGATATCATTTATAGAATGACTAGCAATAAGGTGTGTGCGGTATCATTTATAGAATGACAAGCAATAAGGTGTGTGCGGTATCATTAATAGAATAACAAACAATAAGGTGTGTGCGGTATCAGTTATAAAATAACATACAATAAGGTGTGTGCAGTATCTTTTATAGAATGACCAGCAATAAGGTGTGTGCGGTATTATTTATAGAATGACCAGCAATAAGGTGTGTGCGGTATAATTTATAGAATAACCTACAATAAGGTGTGTGCGGTATCATTTATAGAATGACCAGAAAATAAGTTGTGTGCAGTATCATTTATAGAATGAACAGCAATAAAATGTGTGCGGTATCATTTATAGAATAACCTACAATAAGGTGTGTGAGGTATCATTTATAGAATGACCAGCAATAAGGTGTGAGCGGTATCATTTATAGAATAACCTACAATAAGGTGTGCAGTATCATTTATAGAATGAACAGCAATAATGTGTGTGCAGTATCATTTATAGAATGACCAGCAATAAGTTGTGTGCAGTATCATTTATAGAATGACCAGCAATAAGTTGTGAGCGGTATCATTTATAGAATGACCAGCAATAAGGTGTGTGCGGTATCATTTATAGAATAACCTACAATAAGGTGTGTGCGGTATCTTTTATAGAATGACCAGCAATAAGTGGTGTGCAGTATCATTTATAGAATGACCAGCAATAAGTTGTGTGCGGTATCATTTATAGAATAACCTACAATAAGGTGTGTGCGGTATCATTTATAGAATGACCAGCAATAAGGTGTGTGCTGTATCATTTATAGAATAACCTACAATAAGTTGTGCTGTATCATTTATAGAATGACCAGCAATAAGGTGTGTGCGGTATCATTTATAGAATAAAAAACAATAAGATCTGTGCAGTATCATTTATAGAATAACCAGCAAGAAGGTGTGCGCGGTATCATTTATAGAATAACCTACAATAAGGTGTGCGGTATCATTTATAGAATGACCAGCAATAAGTTGTGTGTGGTATCATTTATAAAATAACCTACAATAAGGTGTGCGGTATCATTTATAGAATGACCAGCAATAATGTGTGTGCGGTATCATTTATAGAATAACCTACAATAAGGTGTGCGGTATCATTTATAGAATGACCAGCAATAAGTTGTGTGCAGTATTATTTATAGAATGACCAGCAATAAGTTGTGTGCAGTATCATTTATAGAATGACCAGCAATAAGTTGTGTGCAGTATTATTTATAGAATGACATGCAATAAGGTGTGTGCGGTATAATTTATAGAATGACATACAATAAGGTGTGTGCTGTATCATTTATAGAATGACCAGCAATAAGGTGTGTGCGGTATCATTTATAAAATAACCTACAATAAGGTGTCTGCGGTATCATTTATTGAATGACCAGCAATAAGTTGTGTGCAGTATGATTTATAGAATGACCAGCAATAAGGTGTGTGCGGTATCATTTATAGAATGACCAGCAATAAGTTGTGTATGGTATCATTTATAAAATGACCAGCAATAAGTTGTGTGCAGTATCATTTATAGAATGACCAGCAATAATATGTGTGCAGTATCATTTATAGAATGACCAGCAATAAGTTGTATGCGGTATCATTTATAGAATGACCAGCAATAAGTTGTGTGCAGTATCATTTATAGAATGACCAGCAATAAGTTGTGTGCGGTATCATTTATAGAATGACCAGCAATAAGTTGTGTGCAGTATCATTTATAGAATGACCAGCAATAAGTTGTGTGCAATATCATTTATAGAATGACCAGCAATAAGTTGTGTGCAGTATCATTTATAGAATGACCAGCAATAAGTTGTGTGCGGTAACATTTATAGAATGACCAGCAATAAGTTGTGTGCAGTATCATTTATAGAATTACCAGCAATAAGTTGTGTGCAGTATCATTTATAGAATAATCAGCAATAATGTGTGTGCGGTATCATTTATAGAATGACCAGCAATAATGTGTGTGCTGTATTATTTATAGAATAACCTAAAATAAGTTGTGTGCAGTATCATTTATAGAATGACCAGCAATAAGTTGTGTGCAGTATCATTTATAGAATAACCAGCAATAAGTTGTGTGCAGTATCATTTATAGAATAACAAACAATAAGGTGTGTGCAGTATCATTTATAGAATGACCAGCAATAAGGTGTGTGCTGTATTATTTATAGAATAACCTACAATAAGTTGTGTGCAGTATCACTCATTTATAGAATGACCAGCAATAAGTTGTGTGCAGTATCATTTATAGAATAACCAGCAATAAGTTGTGTGCGGTATCATTTATAGAATAACAAACAATAAGGTGTGTGCAGTATCATTTATAGAATAACCTACAATAAGTTGTGTGCAGTATCATTTATAGAATAACCTACAAGTTGTGTGCAGTATCATTTATAGAATGACCAGCAATAAGTTGTGTGCGGTATCATTTATAAAATAACCTACAATAAGGTGTGTACGGTATCATTTATAAAATAACCTACAATAAGGTGTGTGCGGTATCATTTATTGAATGACCAGCAATAAGTTGTGTGCAGTATCATTTATAGAATAACCAGCAATAAGTTGTGTATGGTATCATTTATAGAATGACCAGCAATAAGTTGTGTGCAGTATTATTTATAGAATGACCAGCAATAAGTTGTGTATGGTATCATTTATAGAATGACCAGCAATAAGTTGTGTGCAGTATTATTTATAGAATGACCAGCAATAAGTTGTGTATGGTATCATTTATAGAATGGCCAGCAATAAGTTGTGTGCAGTATCATTTATAGAATGACCAGCAATAATATGTGTGCAGTATCATTTATAGAATGACCAGCAATAAGTTGTATGCGGTATCATTTATAGAATGACCAGCAATAAGTTGTGTGCAGTATCATTTATAGAATGACCAGCAATAAGTTGTGTGCGGTATCATTTATAGAATGACCAGCAATAAGTTGTGTGCGATATCATTTATAGAATGACCAGCAATAAGTTGTGTGCAGTATCATTTATAGAATGACCAGCAATAAGTTGTGTGCGGTAACGTTTATAGAATGACCAGCAATAAGTTGTGTGCAGTATCATTTATAGAATTACCAGCAATAAGTTGTGTGCAGTATCATTTATAGAATAATCAGCAATAATGTGTGTGCGGTATCATTTATAGAATGACCAGCAATAATGTGTGTGCTGTATTATTTATAGAATAATCAGCAATAATGTGTGTGCGGTATCATTTATAGAATGACCAGCAATAATGTGTGTGCTGTATTATTTATAGAATAACCTAAAATAAGTTGTGTGCAGTATCATTTATAGAATGACCAGCAATAAGTTGTGTGCAGTATCATTTATAGAATAACCAGCAATAAGTTGTGTGCAGTATCATTTATAGAATAACAAACAATAAGGTGTGTGCAGTATCATTTATAGAATGACCAGCAATAAGGTGTGTGCTGTATTATTTATAGAATAACCTACAATAAGTTGTGTGCAGTATCACTCATTTATAGAATGACCAGCAATAAGTTGTGTGCAGTATCATTTATAGAATAACCAGCAATAAGTTGTGTGCGGTATCATTTATAGAATAACAAACAATAAGGTGTGTGCAGTATCATTTATAGAATAACCTACAATAAGTTGTGTGCAGTATCATTTATAGAATAACCTACAAGTTGTGTGCAGTATCATTTATAGAATGACCAGCAATAAGTTGTGTGCGGTATCATTTATAAAATAACCTACAATAAGGTGTGTACGGTATCATTTATAAAATAACCTACAATAAGGTGTGTGCGGTATCATTTATTGAATGACCAGCAATAAGTTGTGTGCAGTATCATTTATAGAATAACCAGCAATAAGTTGTGTATGGTATCATTTATAGAATGACCAGCAATAAGTTGTGTGCAGTATCATTTATAGAATGACCAGCAATAAGTTGTGTGCAGTATTATTTATAGAATGACCAGCAATAAGTTGTGTGCAGTATCATTTATAGAATGACCAGCAATAAGTTGTGTGTGGTATAATTTATAGAATGGCCAGCAATAAGTTGTCTGCAGTATCATTTATAGAATGACCAGCAATAAGTTGTGTGCGGTATCATTTATAGAATGACCAGCAATAAGTTGTATGCGGTATCAATTATAGAATGACCAGCAATAAGTTGTGTGCAGTATCATTTATAGAATGACCAGCAATAAGTTGTGTGCGGTAACATTTATAGAATGACCAGCAATAAGTTGTGTGCAGTATCATTTATAGAACTACCAGCAATAAGGTGTGTGCGGTATCATTTATTGAATGACCAGCAATAAGTTGTGTGCAGTATCATTTATAGAATGACCAGCAATAAGGTATGTGCGGTATCATTTATTGAATGACCAGCAATAAGTTGTGTGCAGTATCATTTATAGAATTAACAGCAATAAGGTGTGTGCGGTATCATTTATTGAATGACCAGCAATAAGTTGTGTGCAGTATCATTTATAGAATGACCAGCAATAAGGTGTGTGCGGTATCATTTATAGAATAACCTACAATAAGGTGTGCGATATCATTTATAGAATGACCAGCAATAAGGTGTGCGCTGTATCATTAATAGAATAACAAACAATAAGGTATGTGCGGTATCAGTTATAAAATAACATACAATAAGGTGTGTGCAGTATCTTTTATAGAATGACCAGCAATAAGGTGTGTGCGGTATCATTTTTAGAATGACCAGAAAATAAGTTGTGTGCAGTATCATTTATAGAATGAACAGCAATAAAATGTGTGCGGTATCATTTATAGAATAACCTACAATAAGGTGTGCGATATCATTTATAGAATGACTAGCAATAAGGTGTGTGCGGTATCATTTATAGAATGACAAGCAATAAGGTGTGTGCGGTATCATTAATAGAATAACAAACAGTAAGGTGTGTGCGGTATCAGTTATAAAATAACATACAATAAGGTGTGTGCAGTATCTTTTATAGAATGACCAGCAATAAGGTGTGTGCGGTATTATTTATAGAATGACCAGCAATAAGGTGTGTGCGGTATCATTTATAGAATAACCTACAATAAGGTGTGTGCGGTATCATTTATAGAATGACCAGAAAATAAGTTGTGTGCAGTATCATTTATAGAATGAACAGCAATAAAATGTGTGCGGTATCATTTATAGAATAACCTACAATAAGGTGTGTGAGGTATCATTTATAGAATGACCAGCAATAAGGTGTGAGCGGTATCATTTATAGAATAACCTACAATAAGGTGTGCAGTATCATTTATAGAATGAACAGCAATAATGTGTGTGCAGTATCATTTATAGAATGACCAGCAATAAGTTGTGTGCGGTATCATTTATAGAATGACCAGCAATAAGTTGTGAGCGGTATCATTTATAGAATGACCAGCAATAAGGTGTGTGCGGTATCATTTATAGAATAACCTACAATAAGGTGTGTGCGGTATCTTTTATAGAATGACCAGCAATAAGTGGTGTGCAGTATCATTTATAGAATGACCAGCAATAAGTTGTGTGCGGTATCATTTATAGAATAACCTACAATAAGGTGTGTGCGGTATCATTTATAGAATGACCAGCAATAAGGTGTGTGCTGTATCATTTATAGAATAACCTACAATAAGTTGTGCTGTATCATTTATAGAATGACCAGCAATAAGGTGTGTGCGGTATCATTTATAGAATAAAAAACAATAAGATCTGTGCAGTATCATTTATAGAATAACCAGCAAGAAGGTGTGCGCGGTATCATTTATAGAATAAAATACAATAAGGTGTGCGGTATCATTTATAGAATGACCAGCAATAAGTTGTGTGTGGTATCATTTATAAAATAACCTACAATAAGGTGTGCGGTATCATTTATAGAATGACCAGCAATAATGTGTGTGCGGTATCATTTATAGAATAACCTACAATAAGGTGTGCGGTATCATTTATAGAATGACCAGCATTAAGTTGTGTGCAGTATTATTTATAGAATGACCAGCAATAAGTTGTGTGCAGTATCATTTATAGAATGACCAGCAATAAGTTGTGTGCAGTATTATTTATAGAATGACATGCAATAAGGTGTGTGCGGTATAATTTATAGAATGACATACAATAAGGTGTGTGCAGTATCATTTATAGAATGACATACAATAAGGTGTGTGCGGTATCATTTATAAAATAACCTACAATCAGGTGTGCGGTATCATTTATAGAATGACCAGCAATAAGTTGTGTACAGTATCATTTATAGAATGACCAGCAATAAGTTGTGAGCGGTATCATTTATAGAATGACCAGCAATAAGGTGTGTGCGGTATGATTTATAGAATAACCTACAATAAGGTGTGTGCGGTATCATTTATAGAATGACCAGCAATAAGTTGTGTGCAGTATCATTTATAGAATGACCAGCAATAAAATCGGTGCGGTATCATTTATAGAATAACTTACAATAAGGTGTGCGGTAACATTTATAGAATGACCAGCAATAAGGTGTGTGCGGTATCATTTATAGAATGACCAGCAGTAAGGTGTGTGCAGTATCATTTATAGAATGACCAGCAATAAGTTGTGTGCAGTATCATTTACAGAATGACCAGCAATAAGGTGTGTGCAGAATCATTTATAGAATAACCAGCAATAAGTTGTGTGCAGTATCATTTATAGAATGACCATCAATAAGTTGTGTGCGGTATCATTTATAGAATGACCAGCAATAAGGTGTGTGCGGTATCATTTATAGAATAACCAACAATAAGGTGTGTGCGGTATCTTTTATAGAATGACCAGCAATAAGTGGTGTGCAGTATCATTTATAGCATGACCAGCAATAAATTGTGTGCGGTATCATTTATAGAATAACCTACAATAAGGTGTGTGCGGTATCATTTATAGAATGACCAGCAATAAGGTGTGTGCTGTATCATTTATAGAATAACCTACAATAAGTTGTGCTGTATCATTTATAGAATGACCAGCAATAAGGTATGTGCGGTATCATTTGTAGAATGACCAGCAATAAGTTGTTTGCGGTATCATTTATAGAATACCAGCAATAAGTTGTGTGCGGTATCATTTATAGAATGACCAGCAATAAGTTGTGAGCGGTATCATTTATAGAATGACCAGCAATAAGGTGTGTGCGGTATCATTTATAGAATAACCTACAATAAGGTGTGTGCGGTATCTTTTATAGAATGACCAGCAATAAGTTGTGTGCAGTATCATTTATAGAATGACCAGCAATAAGTTGTGTGCGGTATCATTTATAGAATAACCTACAATAAGGTGTGTGCGGTATCATTTATAGAATGACCAGCAATAAGGTGTGTGCTGTATCATTTATAGAATAACCTACAATAAGTTGTGCTGTATCATTTATAGAATGACCAGCAATAAGGTGTGTGCGGTATCATTTATAGAATAAAAAACAATAAGATCTGTGCAGTATCATTTATAGAATAACCAGCAAGAAGGTGTGCGCGGTATCATTTATAGAATAACCTACAATAAGGTGTGCGGTATCATTTATAGAATGACCAGCAATAAGTTGTGTGTGGTATCATTTATAAAATAACCTACAATAAGGTGTGCGGTATCATTTATAGAATGACCAGCAATAATGTGTGTGCGGTATCATTTATAGAATAACCTACAATAAGGTGTGCGGTATCATTTATAGAATGACCAGCATTAAGTTGTGTGCAGTATTATTTATAGAATGACCAGCAATAAGTTGTGTGCAGTATCATTTATAGAATGACCAGCAATAAGTTGTGTGCAGTATTATTTATAGAATGACATGCAATAAGGTGTGTGCGGTATAATTTATAGAATGACATACAATAAGGTGTGTGCAGTATCATTTATAGAATGACATACAATAAGGTGTGTGCGGTATCATTTATAAAATAACCTACAATCAGGTGTGCGGTATCATTTATAGAATGAACAGCAATAAGTTGTGTACAGTATCATTTATAGAATGACCAGCAATAAGTTGTGAGCGGTATCATTTATAGAATGACCAGCAATAAGGTGTGTGCGGTATCATTTATAGAATAACCTACAATAAGGTGTGTGCGGTATCATTTATAGAATGACCAGCAATAAGTTGTGTGCAGTATCATTTATAGAATGACCAGCAATAAAATCGGTGCGGTATCATTTATAGAATAACTTACAATAAGGTGTGCGGTAACATTTATAGAATGACCAGCAATAAGGTGTGTGCGGTATCATTTATAGAATGACCAGCAGTAAGGTGTGTGCAGTATCATTTATAGAATGACCAGCAATAAGTTGTGTGCGGTATCATTTACAGAATGACCAGCAATAAGGTGTGTGCAGAATCATTTATAGAATAACCAGCAATAAGTTGTGTGCAGTATCATTTATAGAATGACCATCAATAAGTTGTGTGCGGTATCATTTATAGAATGACCAGCAATAAGGTGTGTGCGGTATCATTTATAGAATAACCAACAATAAGGTGTGTGCGGTATCTTTTATAGAATGACCAGCAATAAGTGGTGTGCAGTATCATTTATAGCATGACCAGCAATAAATTGTGTGCGGTATCATTTATAGAATAACCTACAATAAGGTGTGTGCGGTATCATTTATAGAATGACCAGCAATAAGGTGTGTGCTGTATCATTTATAGAATAACCTACAATAAGTTGTGCTGTATCATTTATAGAATGACCAGCAATAAGGTATGTGCGGTATCATTTGTAGAATGACCAGCAATAAGTTGTTTGCGGTATCATTTATAGAATACCAGCAATAAGTTGTGTGCGGTATCATTTATAGAATGACCAGCAATAAGGTGTGTGCAGTATCATTTATAGAATAACCAACAATAAGGTGTGTGCGGTATCTTTTATAGAATGACCAGCAATAAGTGGTGTGCAGTATCATTTATAGAATGACCAGCAATAAGTTGTGTGCGGTATCATTTATAGAATAACCTACAATAAGGTGTGTGCGGTATCATTTATAGAATGACCAGCAATAAGGTGTGTGCTGTATCATTTATAGAATAACCTACAATAAGTTGTGCTGTATCATTTATAGAATGACCAGCAATAAGGTGTGTGCGTTATCATTTGAAGAATGACCAGCATTAAGGTGTGTGCGGTATCATTTATAGAATGAGCAGCAATAAGTTGTGTGCGGTATCATTTATAGAATGACCAGCAATAAGGTGTGTGAGGTATCATTTATAGAATAACCAGAAATAAGGTGTGTGCGATGTCATTTATAGAATAACCTACAATAAGGTGTGTGCGGTATCATTTAAAAAATAATAAGCAAGAAAGTGTGTGGTATCATTTATAGAATAACCAGCAATAAGGTGTGTGCGGTATCATTTAAAAAATAATAAGCAAGAAGGTGTGTGCGGTATCATTTATAGAATGACCAGCAATAAGGTGTGTGCAGTATTATTTATATAAAGACCAGCAATAAGGTGTGTACGGTCTCATTTATATAATAACAAGCAATAAGGTGTGTGAGGTATCATTTATAGAATGACCAGCAATAAGGTGTGTGTGGTATCATATATAGAATAACCTACAATAAGGTGTGTGCGGTATCATTTATAGAATAACCAGCAATAAGGTGTGTGCGGTCTCATTTATAGAATGACCAGCAATAAGGTGTGTGCGGTCTCATTTATAGAATGACCAGCAATAAGGTGTGTGCGGTATCATATATAGAATAACCTACAATAAGGTGTGTGCGGTATCATTTATAGAATAACCAGCAATAAGGTGTGTGCGGTCTCATTTATAGAATGACCAGCAATAAGGTGTGTGCGGTATCATTTATAGAATAAAAAACAATAAGATCTGTGCAGTATCATTTATAGAATAACCAGCAAGAAGGTGTGCGCGGTATCATTTATAGAATAACCTACAATAAGGTGTGCGGTATCATTTATAGAATGACCAGCAATAAGTTGTGTGTGGTATCATTTATAAAATAACCTACAATAAGGTGTGCGGTATCATTTATAGAATGACCAGCAATAAGGTGTGTGCGGTATCATTTATAGAATAACCTACAATAAGGTGTGCGGTATCATTTATAGAATGACCAGCAATAAGTTGTGTGCAGTATTATTTATAGAATGACCAGCAATAAGTTGTGTGCTGTATCATTTATAGAATGACCAGCAATAAGTTGTGTGCAGTATTATTTATAGAATGACATGCAATAAGGTGTGTGCGGTATAATTTATAGAATGACATACAATAAGGTGTGTGCAGTATCATTTATAGAATGACATACAATAAGGTGTGTGCGGTATCATTTATAAAATAACCTACAATCAGGTGTGCGGTATCATTTATAGAATGACCAGCAATAAGTTGTGTACAGTATCATTTATAGAATGACCAGCAATAAGTTGTGAGTGGTATCATTTATAGAATGGCCAGCAATAAGGTGTGTGCGGTATCATTTATAGAATAACCTACAATAAGGTGTGTGCGGTATCATTTATAGAATGACCAGCAATAAGTTGTGTGCAGTATCATTTATAGAATGACCAGCAATAAAATCGGTGCGGTATCATTTATAGAATAACTTACAATAAGGTGTGCGGTAACATTTATAGAATGACCAGCAATAAGGTGTGTGCGGTATCATTTATAGAATGACCAGCAATAAGGTGTGTGCAGTATCATTTATAGAATGACCAGCAATAAGTTGTGTGCAGTATCATTTACAGAATGACCAGCAATAAGGTGTGTGCAGAATCATTTATAGAATAACCAGCAATAAGTTGTGTGCAGTATCATTTATAGAATGACCATCAATAAGTTGTGTGCGGTATCATTTATAGAATGACCAGCAATAAGGTGTGTGCGGTATCATTTATAGAATAACCAACAATAAGGTGTGTGCGGTATCTTTTATAGAATGACCAGCAATAAGTGGTGTGCAGTATCATTTATAGCATGACCAGCAATAAATTGTGTGCGGTATCATTTATAGAATAACCTACAATAAGGTGTGTGCGGTATCATTTATAGAATGACCAGCAATAAGGTGTGTGCTGTATCATTTATAGAATAACCTACAATAAGTTGTGCTGTATCATTTATAGAATGACCAGCAATAAGGTGTGTGCGGTATCATTTGTAGAATGACCAGCAATAAGTTGTTTGCGGTATCATTTATAGAATACCAGCAATAAGTTGTGTGCGGTATCATTTATAGAATGACCAGCAATAAGGTGTGTGCAGTATCATTTATAGAATAACCAACAATAAGGTGTGTGCGGTATCTTTTATAGAATGACCAGCAATAAGTGGTGTGCAGTATCATTTATAGAATGACCAGCAATAAGTTGTGTGCGGTATCATTTATAGAATAACCTACAATAAGGTGTGTGCGGTATCATTTATAGAATGACCAGCAATAAGGTGTGTGCTGTATCATTTATAGAATAACCTACAATAAGTTGTGCTGTATCATTTATAGAATGACCAGCAATAAGGTGTGTGCGGTATCATTTGTAGAATGACCAGCATTAAGGTGTGTGCGGTATCATTTATAGAATGAGCAGCAATAAGGTGTGTGAGGTATCATTTATAGAATAACCAGAAATAAGGTGTGTGCGGTGTCATTTATAGAATAACCTACAATAAGGTGTGTGCGGTATCATTTAAAAAATAATAAGCAAGAATGTGTGTGGTATCATTTATAGAATAACCAGCAATAAGGTGTGTGCGGTATCATTTAAAAAATAATAAGCAAGAAGGTGTGTGCGGTATCATTTATAGAATGACCAGCAATAAGGTGTGTGCAGTATTATTTATAGAAAGACCAGCAATAAGGTGTGTACGGTCTCATTTATATAATAACAAGCAATAAGGTGTGTGAGGTATCATTTATAGAATGACCAGCAATAAGGTGTGTGTGGTATCATTTATAAAATGACCAGCAATAAGGTGTGTGCGGTATCATTTATAGAATGACCAGCAATAAGGTGTGTGCGATATCATTTTAAAAATTAAGGCTTTATTGTTTATTTTGTTATATGAAACACATAAACTAATGCCCTCTAGTGGTGAAAAACTGTCAAAATGCATTTAGATTAGAGGCAGCCTTCAAGGTGTAAGAAATTAGCATATGAACCTCCTAGGTTTAGCTTTCAGCTAAGAATACCAAGAGAACAAAGCAGCATTGGTGATAAAAGTAAATAGGAATGTTGTTTAAAATTATATGCCCTATTTGAATCATGAAAGTTTTCTTGGACTTGACTGTCCCTTTAATTTTAACTGACACTAATGTAGTTCATTGACATACATCTGTTCTACCTCAGTAAAGACTCTGTATAACCTGTATAACACAGCTATAATTACCTGTACCTCCACCTGGTATTTACTAACCAGAAGTAGTTTTTATTAATATTGTATAGCAGCATTTATTGTTTTATCAATGTAAAATATACCAATAACTCACATAGCAAATATATTATTTTCTGTGTTTGTTATTTTTTTAAACTTCCCTTTTATGATCTAATTTGAATTCTGGAACTTAATGCAATTGTTATTTCAGTTTCTTTAGTAAGAAAATTCTGAGATTAATTCTGATATTGAAAAAGAAGACACATGACAAAAGATCTGTATTTGCTTGTTTATTGACATCCCCTAATACTCCAGGACTCAGGTAATTTCCGCACTTGTTATGTTTAATACTTAGCGATGGTCTCCTCGATCCAGGACACATAGTTGCACACCTTAGTGTAAACTCCAGGATAGCCAGACAGGGCACATCCAATACCCCAGGACACCACACCCTGCAGTTCTCCGTTACAGACAACTGGACCTCCGGAATCACCCTGAAGAAAGGAGAAATAGTCTAAAATTAGTTGAGGTTTAAGATACAATAATACGGACAATCAATATATTAATTGGAATATGATTACAAAAAGAGTAGATCATATCAATCACATTGGCAGAAAGATACAATAATATAGCTGTTACACTACAGATAAGCTCAAACATTCAAAGGTACAACTCACATTTTCTTTTTTATATGTTCTATAACATTCCCTTTACTTAAAGGGACAGTCAAGTCCAAAATAACTTTCATGATTTACATAGGGCATGCTATAAACAACTTTCCAATTTACTTTTATTAACAATTTTGCTTTGTTCTCTTGGTATTCTTAGTTGAAAGCTAATGTATTAGACCTTGAAGCCCGCCTCTAATCTAAATGCATTTTTATAGTTTTTCACAACTAGAGGGCATTAGTTCATGTGTTTCATATAGATAACATTGAGCTCATGCACATGGATTTACTATTGAGTCAGCCCTGATTGGCTAAAATGCAAGTCTGTCAAAAGAACTGAAATAAGGGGGCAGTCTTCTGAGGCTTAGATACAAGGTAATTACAGAGGTAAAACGTGTATAATTATACCTGTGTTGGTTATGCAAAACTTGGGAATTGGAAATTAAAGGAACACTGAACCTAAATCTTTTCTTTCGTGATTCAGATAGAGCATGCAATTTTAAGCAACTTTCCAATTTACTCCTATTATCAATTTTTCTTCATTCTCTTGCTATCTTTATTTAAAAAAGAAGGCATCTAAGCTAAGGAGCCAGACAATTTTTGGTTCAGAACTATGGACAGTACTTGTTTATTGGTGGGTGAATTTATTTAAATTGCATGCTCTATCTGAATCACGATAGACAATTTTTGGCTTCAGTGTCCCTTTAAGGGATTATCTATCTTTTAAAACAATGAAAATTCTGGTGTTGACTTTCCCTTTAACTCTCTTTTTCTTTATTATTTTAAGAATACATATATATATATATATATATATATATATATATATATATATATATATTTATATCGATATACACATCCTGAACATTGTCTTGTCAAATGATAAAATCACATATATAACTAAAAAAGACATATGGAAGATGCTAACAGACATAATCTTATTTTAAACTGAGCATACTTAACACAACTGCAACTCTCGATACCAGAGTTGCTTACGGACGCGGCCAGCCTCAAAAACGTGCTCGTGCACGATTCCCCCATAGGAAACAATGGGGCTGTTTGAGCTGAAAAAAAAACCTGCAAAAAAGCCGCGTTCAGCTCCTAACGCAGCCCCATTGTTTGCTATGGGGAAACACTTCCTACGTCTGCACCTAACACTCTAACATGTACCCCGAGTCTAAACACCCCTAACCTTATACTTATTAACCCCTATTCTGCCGCCCCCGCTATCGCTGACCCCTGTATATTATTTTTAACCCCTAATCTGCCGCTCCGTAAACCGCCGCTACTTACATTATCCCTATGTACCCCTAATCTGCTGCCCCTAACACCGCCGACCCCTATATTATATTTATTAACCCCTAATCTGCCCCCCACAATGTCGTCTCCACCTGCCTACACTTATTAACCCCTAATCTGCCGAGCGGACCGCACCGCTATTATTATAAAGTTATTAACCCCTAATCCGCCTCACTAACCCTATAATAAATAGTATTAACCCCTAATCTGCCCTCCCTAACATCGCCGACACCTAACTTCAATTATTAACCCCTAATCTGCCGACTGGAGCTCACCGCTATTCTAATAAATGTATTAACCCCTAAAGCTAAGTCTAACCCTAACACTAACACCCCCCTAAATTAAATATAATTTTAATCTAACGAAATTAATTAACTCTTCTTAAATAAATTATTCCTATTTAAAGCTAAATACTTACCTGTAAAATAAACCCTAATATAGCTACAATATAAATTATAATTATATTATAGCTATTTTAGGATTAATATTTATTTTACAGGTAACTTTGTATTTATTTTAACCAGGTACAATAGCTATTAAATAGTTAAGAACTATTTAATAGCTAAAATAGTTAAAATAAAAACAAATTTACCTGTAAAATAAATCCTAACCTAAGTTACAATTAAACCTAACACTACACTATCAATAAATTATTTAAATAAAATACCTATAATTATCTACAATTAAACCTAACACTACACTATCAATAAATAAATTAAATACAATTCCTACAAATAAATACAATAAACTAACTAAAGTACAAAAAATAAAAAAGAACTAAGTTACAAAAAATAAAAAAATATTAACAAACATTAGAAATATATTACAACAATTTTAAACTAATTACACCTACTCTAAGCCCCCTAATAAAATAACAAAGCCCCCCAAAATAAAAAAATGCCCTACCCTATTCTAAATTACTAAAGTTCAAAGCTCTTTTACCTTACCAGCCCTGAACAGGGCCCTTTGCGGGGCATGCCCCAAGAAGTTCAGCTCTTTTGCCTGTAAAAAAAAACATACAATACCCCCCCAACATTACAACCCAACACCCACATACCCCTAATCTAACCCAAACCCCCCTTAAATAAACCTAACACTAAGCCCCTGAAGATCTCCCTACCTTGAGTCGTCTTCACCCAGCCGAGCCAAATTCTTCATCCAAGCGGAGCAAGAAGAGGTCCTCCATCCGGTAGAAGTCTTCATCCAAGCGGGGCAGAAGAGGTCTTCCATCCGATTGAAGTCTTCATCCAAGAGGCATCTTCTATCGTCATCCATCCGGAGCGGAGCGGCAGCATCCTGAAGACCTCCGACGCGGAACATCCATCCTGGCCGACGACTGAACGACGAATGACGGTTCCTTTAAATGACGTCATCCAAGATGGCATCCCTCGAATTCCGATTGGCTGATAGGATTCCATCAGCCAATCAGAATCAAGTTCAATCCGATTGGCTGATCCAATCAGCCAATCAGATTGAGCTCGCATTCTATTGGCTGATCGGAACAGCCAATAGAATGCAAGCTCAATCTGAATGGCTGATTGGATCAGCCAATCGGATTGAACTTGATTCTGATTGGCTGATTCCATCAGCCAATCAGAATATTCCTACCTTAATTCCGATTGGCTGATAGAATCCTATCTGCCAATCGGAATTCGAGGGATGCCATCTTGGATGACGTCATTTAAAGGAACCGTCATTCGTCGTTCAGTCGTTGGCCAGGATGGATGTTCCGCGTCGGAGGTCTTCAGGATGCTACCACTCAGCTCCGGATGGATGACGATAGAAGATGCCTCTTGGACGAAGACTTCAATCGGATGGAAGACCTCTTCTGCCCCGCTTGGATGAAGACTTCTACCGGATGGAGGACCTCTTCTTGCTCCGCTTGGATGAAGAATTTGGCTCGGCTGGGTGAAGACGACTCAAGGTAGGGAGATCTTCAGGGGCTTAGTGTTAGGTTTATTTAAGGGGGGTTTGGGTTAGATTAGGGGTATGTGGGTGGTGGGTTGTAATGTTGGGGGGGGGTATTGTATGTTTTTTTTTACAGGCAAAAGAGCTGAACTTCTTGGGGCATGCCCCGCAAAGGGCCCTGTTCAGGGCTGGTAAGGTAAAAGAGCTTTGAACTTTAGTAATTTAGAATAGGGTAGGGCATTTTCTTTATTTTGGGGGGCTTTGTTATTTTATTAGGGGGCTTAGAGTAGAAGTAATTAGTTTAAAATTGTTGTAATATATTTCTAATGTTTGTAAATATTTTTTTATTTTTTGTAACTTAGTTCTTTTTTTTTTGTACTTTAGTTAGTTTATTTAATTGTATTTATTTGTAGGAATTGTATTTAATTTATTTATTGATAGTGTAGTGTTAGGTTTAATTGTAGATAATTATAGGTATTTTATTTAATTAATTTATTGATAGTGTAGTGTTAGGTTTAATTGTAACTTAGGTTAGGATTTATTTTAAAGGTAAATTTGTAATAATTTAACTATTTTAGCTATTAAATAGTTCTTAACTATTTAATAGCTATTGTACCTGGTTAAAATAAATACAAAGTTACCTGTAAAATAAATATTAATCCTAAAATAGCTATAATATAAATATAATTTATATTGTAGCTATATTAGGATTTATTTTACAGGTAAGTATTTAGTTTTAAATAGGAATAATTTATTTAATAAGAGTTAATTTATTTTGTTAGATTTAAATTATATTTAACTTAGGGGGGTGTTAGTGTTAGGGTTAGACTTAGCTTTAGGGGTTAATACATTTATTAGAATAGCGGTGAGCTCCAGTCAGCAGATTAGGGGTTAATAATTGAAGTTAGGTGTCGGCGATGTTAGGGAGGGCAGATTAGGGGTTAATACTATTTATTATAGGGTTAGTGAGGCGGATTAGGGGTTAATAACTTTATTATATTAGCGGTGCGGTCCGCTCGGCAGATTAGGGGTTAATAAGTGGAGGCAGGTGGAGGCGACGTTGAGGGGGGCAGATTAGGGGTTAATAAATATAATATAGGGGTCGGCGGTGTTAGGGGTAGCAGATTAGGGGTACCTAGCTATAATGTAGGTGGCGGCTCTTTGCGGTCGGCAGATTAGGGGGTTAATTATTGTAGGTAGCTGGCTGCGACGTTGTGGGGGGCAGGTTAGGGGTTAATAAATATAATATAGAGGTCGGCGGTGTTAGGGGCAGCAGATTAGGGGTACATAAGTATAACGTAGGTGGCGGTCGGCAGATTAGGGGTTAAAAAAATTTAATCGAGTGTCGGCGATGTGGGGGGACCTCGGTTTAGGGGTACATAGGTAGTTTATGGGTGTTAGTGTACTTTAGGGCACAGTAGTTAAGAGCTTTATGAACCGACGTTAGCCCAGAAAGCTCTTAACTACTGACTTTTTTCTGCGGCTGGAGTTTTGTCGTTAGATTTCTAACGCTCACTTCAGCCACGACTCTAAATACCGGCGTAAGAAATATCCCATTGAAAAGATAGGATACGCAATTGACGTAAGGGGATCTGCGGTATGGAAAAGTCGCGGCTGAAAAGTGAGCGTTAGACCCTTTTTTGAATGACTCCAAATACCGGCGGTAGCCTAAAACCAGCGTTAGGAGCCTCTAACGCTGGTTTTCACGGCTACCGCCAAACTCCAAATCTAGGCCTAAGTAAGTGCATATTGAAAGATGAATAAAATAAGAGATAAACCACTATATATATATATAATGGCTAAAAACATAATAATTTGATCACATATAAACTAAAGGAAAAAAAAAAGAAAAAAAAAAAGGAACAACCTTGCCCCTTTCATTTTATTTGTGCACTTTAATGTCTTATTTTAATAAACATTTACCATAAATCTATGGTCATGTTTTAGTTTGCCTACTTGATTACTTCATTCACACACATCTCTCTCTCTCTCTCGCTCTCTTTCTCACTCTCTCTCTCTCTCTCTCTCTCTCTCTCTCTCACACTCTCTCTCTCTCTCTCTCTCTCTCTCACACTCTCAGTCTCACTCTCTCTCTCTCTCTCTCTCTCTGAGTTGTATGATTCAGAGTAAAGTAAAATGTTTTACTTGGTTACTTTACGCTCCTACTGTAGTGTAATAGACAGTATTGAGCGTGCTCTGTCTATAGTTTCCTATGTTTATTTCTGTGCAGATTTTAATATCAGTTTCTGTCTTACACTACAGGGTGTTGGATCATTACCTGGCAGGAGTCTTTGCCACCCTCCAGGTATCCAACACAAATCATGTTACTGGTGATTTGGCCTGGATAGGAGTCGCGGCATTCCTTGTCAGTTAGGATAGGTGCATCAAGACATTGCAGAAGGTCTGGGTAATTCACTAAAGGGAAAACAAACCAATGATTATTTCTAAATTAATTCTTTGTAATCACCAGAATTCATACAAGTTTTTATCATTGGTGTTTGATCATCTGTAGAGTTAATAATGTGTTGTAATCTACCATGATGTTTATACCTATCTCTGACTTTGGTGGACTCATTTCATTTATCACACTAGAGCTTATTATAATTATTTACTTGCAATGCATCACTGTATTCTGCAGTGTTACATACAAGATCATTGGGGTGTATAGTACAATGTGGAATAAAGTTTCCCTATAACCCCTAGGGAAAAAGGGGGGGGGGGGGTAATTTCTTATAACCTACCCAATATAAGCCTGGGTATTAGAGTAGGTAGTCCCTTATGCTCGTGTGTATCACAATTATCAAGAAAAAAGAGGGACAGGAAAAGAAGGGCATAATATGGCACACTTGTGGGAGAAAAACCTTACCAATATGTACTTATGTGGTGTGTTATGTAGTGATTTAAAACATAACTTTTACATGAAACTTGTATCTAAAAAAGGAAGTGGAAAAATCCACTACTAAAATGAGTTCAAATAAAACCGTGTCATAGTGACAATTGATACACAAACTCCTCTCTGGTAACGACACAGTAATCAGTCTGTGCCGTTGAGCCTGGCTTATTAGCTCTTAACAATTTAGTTTCTATCCACAAAATCAGTGATAATTAGATACCTATTAAGTTTGAAACTATAGCTCTGTAAAGATTGTCATTAATGTGTATGGAACAAGTGTACCCTTGTACTATTGTGCAGTGATATGTTTCCTAAATCATATCCAACATATGTTATATTAGGATCAATATTAGGTAAGAAAAGTATATAGGTTTGTATACAGTGCCTTGAGTGAATATATCACAAGTTATATATGTAGCATATCTAAAGCTGCTGTATCAATAATTAATGCTAAACTAACAACTTAGTATTACATTTGTATAGATCACCCATCAGTTTGGATAAGTACAGCAATTTATGCAGAGTACCATAGAGAATATTTCTAAAATTATGGCTGGTATGTCAATGGTTAAAACCAAATTTACATCCCCCTTATATTCTCTGCACAATAAACTTATTCATAGATTCTATACTCTGTAAATTTAAGTAACAATTTATATCTGATAAAGTTAGATTAGCACGGAGGTTAGTCTATAGTGCCGTGGCGAATCTACCACAGGTTGTATTTAGCATGTCAGAGGCTGATAAAGCAATAATTACAGCCAAGTTAACTGCTAAGATTACGTTTTTAAATCAAAGTGTACAACTACGATTGCACCCTTTACAGCTAAAGCTAGTGAGCCAACAACATAAGTAGCAACATTAGTTAAGAATAGAGTCTATGGTAAGAATTGCCTTATGGGCCAACAATTAAGCTAAATAAGCAGGCTGTCAGAGAGGAGCAGTGT
Source organism: Bombina bombina (assembly GCF_027579735.1). Taxonomy (NCBI): domain Eukaryota; kingdom Metazoa; phylum Chordata; class Amphibia; order Anura; family Bombinatoridae; genus Bombina; species Bombina bombina. The sequence continues at coordinate 260,042,144 of NC_069507.1, read as the reverse complement.
GAACGCCTGACGTGCGTTTCGCATCTGCTCCTCTCTGACAGCCTGCTTATTTAGCTTAATCTTAGCTGTTAACTTGGCTGTAATTATTGCTTTATCAGCCTCCGACATGCTAAATACAACCTGTAGTAGAATCTCCACAGCACTATAAACTAACCTCTGTGCTAATCTAACTTTATCAGATATAAATCGTTACTTAAATTTACAGAGTATAGAATCTAGGAATAAGTTTATTGTGCAGACAATATAATTGGGATGTATATTTGGTTTTAACTATTGACATACCAGCCATAATTTTAGAAATATTCTCTATGGCACTCTGCATAAATTGCTGTACTTATCCAAACTGATGGGTGATCTATACAAATGTAATACTAAGTTGTTAGTTTAGCATTAATTATTGATTCAGCAGCTTTAGATATGCTACATATAACTTGTGATATATTCACTCAAGGCACTGTATACAAACCTATATACTTTTCTTACCTAACATTGATCCTAATATAAGATATGTAGGATATGATTTAGGAAACATATCATTGCACAATAGTATAAGGGGACACTTGTTCCATACACATTAATGACAATCTTTACAGAGCTATAGTTTCAAACTTAATAGGTATCTAATTATCACTGAGTTTGTGGATAGAAACTAAATTGTTAAGAGCTAATAAGCCAGGCTCAACGGCACAGACTGATTACTGTGTCGTTACCAGAGAGGAGTTTGTGTATCAATTGTCACTATGACACGGTTTTATTTGAACTCATTTTAGTAGTGGATTTTTCCACTTCCTTTTTTAGATACAAGTTTCATATAAAAGTTACGTTTTAAATCACTACATAAAACACCACATAAGTGCATATTGGTAAGGTTTTTCTCCCACAAGTGTGCCATATTATGCCCCTCTTTTCCTGTCCCTCTTTTTTCTTGATAATCATGTATAGTACAATGCAACTAGACTTTACAATGTAATTGATAGAGGAGGAGGACCCTGGTCTAAAGAGCGTATACTCATTTGTTAGACATGAAGAATCTAGAGGTTCCTATCCTATACACCATAACCATTTTGGACAATCCATTAGAATTCATGTTAAAAAATGTTTTAAATGTGTTTTTTTTCTTCAGATTTGAAGCCATTGTAGTTAATTTTAAAATTCAGCAATAACCCACAAGCTTTTAAAATACTCTTATAGTGTGATAGTGCCCCCTACGCCTTATATAGGGACAGTGCAACAGAGGTATTACAGTCTATCAGAAAACAATCTTCCATCAGATTTTTGCAGGCTATTTATTTATTTATTTTATTTATTTTTATTCTATGGTCCTGATGCCTTGATAACCCCTTTTGTTCTGGTTTGAGCATCAGATCTCTCCTGTTTATATAGGTTTTCAAAATGTTAAAGATTTTGTGTATACTTTTTTATATTGTAATCAATATGGTCATTTTTGCTTTCATAGAAAGTTACAAATATTTCACAAATAATAATTGTAAATTATTAAATATGTTTAAATTAAATTTGATAATCAAGATGTGCATTTATAATTTAAATGTTAATTTTATATATAAAATATATACTAATATCAATAAAACTAAAGTATAAATATTCTGGGAAAAGGCTGTAACTGGATGTTTCTATTAAAAATGAAACCATTTTGATTGATGATTTAAATAACTTTGTATATATAGAAAAATGAAGAAGCTGAAAATGCCCAAACTGTCACTTAATATTGGATTGGAACAGGTGTTATATTTGTAAAAACAAAAAAGAATGCTACTTTTACTTCTTGTTTCAGTTGATTGGTGGAAGATGTACAGTAACATACACATCTACAAATAGTTATTTGGTTCTCTAGAACTTATGAGTGCAGACAGAGGGTACTCACCACCACTGCTTAAGGTGTTTCCCCAACCAGAAATAAGACACATGGTGCCGGCATCAGCACATTGGGTGGGGAGGCTGATGGACTGGATTCTCCCACTCAGCCTTGCTGGCTCAGATAGCTTGATCAGCATGATATCATTGTCCAGGAGATATGAGTTATAATTTGGGTGGCGAATGATCTTTGCAGAGTCAATAAACTGCTCTGTTCCCTCATGCACCTCAATGTTATGTTCTCCCAGTCTGACTTGGATTCTCCTGATATAGAAATAAGAAAACATATAAAATAAATGCAAAGAAAGTGTGAAATGTGTTTCTCTAACAGCATTAAATAATAATAAAACTATTTTTGAATTCCTGGCTCAATGTTTGTCGGTATAGATAGAATATTGTAATTCAACTTGTATCACCATTCTTTATAACACTCACGATTTGTAGCAGTGAGCAGCAGAGACGACCCACAAATCATTAATCAGGGACCCTCCACAGAAATGGTAACCAGAGTTCAGGGACACCTGGTAAGAGACAGAGTTCTGAGGGCAGGTGTAACCGCCTACGATCTTATCATCATCAAATGGAAAGGCCGCTGTCAAAAGAGGGGTTATGTTATTAATTTGAAATGGCACAGAATACAGACAATAGATAGAGATATTGGGGCATATTTATCAAGCTCACAAAGACCGCTGCTCCATAACCTGTCCACCTGCTCTGAGCAGGCGGACAGACATCGCCGGAAATCAACCCTATTGGCCGCGAGTCTGCAGGGCGCGGCGTTGCACCAGCAGCTCTTGTGAGCTGCTGGTGCAATGCTAAATACGGCAAGCGTAAAGCAATCTAGGCTAAGTAGGAAGAGAAAACAGTTTAAACAAAAACATACCAGCGAGTCCGAGGATGGAGAGAAAGAGGATGCACTTCATGATGATTTTCTGAGGCTTTTGGTTTCTAGAGACCTCATTTTATAGTTCTGCAGATGCCTTATCCTATCGTTATTATGCACCACATGCCTGTTCCCATGAACAGCTTATCAAACACACCTTACGATCAGCATTAATAAGGGAAAGATCTACATGAGTGTCATATTGGCATCAGTCTTTTGGGTGACATTGGGCAGTCACCCAGCTGACCCTATTTGCCACTTCTGTGCTTTATTTTCTAAATGGAAAATTCCATATTGTGTCTAGTTAGCATAAATGTCTTAGGTGAAATTGTGCAGTCACCCAGATTATTCTCGTTGCTTCCTTGCCACTGTATTTTATTAACAGCCTATGGTAGATGTAATGTGTGGTAAGGTCTGAACATGTAAAACTTTTTATAAAATAAAATATTTTTAATTCTTTTTAGTTTTTAGTTCATTTGATGCCAGAAAGAGTCGCAATGTAACATTATTATCAAACTTTAATGGTCTAGATTTAGTGAAATAATAAACACAGTAGAATAAAGTAATCAATAAATGCATAAAATATAAGACAACACAAAAAAGCACATAGGGGCCGAATTATCATTGTGCGAGCGGACATGATCCGATATTGAAGATAATTTCCGCTGCACATCGATAAATGCTGACAGCATACACTCTCGGCATTTATTATTGCACCAGCAGTTCTTGTGAACTGCTGGTGCAATGCCGCCCCCTGCAGATTAGCAGGTGATGTCATTCGATCGGGGTGATGTCTGTCCACCGCCTCAGAGCAGGCGGACAGGTTATGGAGCAGCGGTCTTTAGCGGTTCTTACGTTTACCTTGTGCCCAGGGGTCTCCTCCTCAGTCCCACAGTAAGCCTGCTCTGTGTATGCTTACCCGGAACTCCACAATTACGGTTGGAGCAGAGATACTTTCCCCAAAGGATAACTCCTTTCAAAGTTTCCCCGCTTGGCAGCACTTGAGTCTGCTGAAAGCGGAATGCCAAACACTTCCGCATCACGTGTTCGATGGCGGCCAATCACCACTGTCAAAAAACGGCTCCAGTTAGACAAAGTGGATCTGTGTACATAAATAAAACAATATATGCAAAACAGATACATATAAAACTTGCTATAGGTGAAGACCTGTTATGAGAACTATTAACTCAGGGAATATCCCTCTTATGTCTTAAATGCACTTGGTTACTTAGTGGTTATTGCATCTTTTAATTTAGAACAGCTTTGAATAGAAACAACTTTATTAAAAGGAAATTCCTAGATTCATAACCAGATGTGACTTCAATCCAGAACAAAAGGGTTCAGATAACATTCTGAATTTAAGCCCTTTGGATATAAGGTCCCTAATTTATGTATAATATGCAATATCCACTAAATAACCAAGGCCTAGATTTGGAGTTTGGCGTTAGCCGTGAAAACCAGCGTTATGGTTTTAGGCTAACTCTGGTATTTGGAGTCACTCAAAAAAGGGTCTAACGCTCACTTTTCACCCGCGACTTTTCCATACCGCAGATCCCCTTACGTAAATTGCGTATCCTATCTTATCAATGGGATTTTTCTAACTCCGGTATTTAGAGTCATGTCTGAAGTGAGCGTTAGAAATCTAACGACAAAACTCCAGCCGCAGGAAAAAAGTCAGTAGTTAAGAGCTTTCTGGGCTAACACTGGTTTATAAAGCTCTTAACTCCTGTACTCTAAAGTACACTAACATCCATAAACTACCTATGTACCCCTAAACCGAGGTAACCCCCACATCGCCACCACTCGATTAAATTTTTTTAACCCCTAATCTGCCGACCGCCAACTACGTTATACTTATGTACCCCTAATCTTCTGCCCCTAACACTGCCGACCCCTATATTATATTTATTAACCCCTAACCTGCCCCCCACAACGTCGCCGCCAGCTACCTACACTTATTAACCCCTAATCTGCCGACCGCAAAGCGCCGCCACCTACGTTATCCTTATGTACCCCTAATCTGCTGCCCCTAACACCGCCGACCCCTATATTATATTTATTAACCCCTAATCTGCCCCCCTCAACGTCGCCTCCACCTGCCTACAATTATTAAACCCTAATCTGCCGAGCGGACCACACCGCTACTATAATAAAGTTATTAACCCCTAATCCGCCTCACTAATCCTATAATAAATAGTATTAACCCCTAATCTGCCCTCCCTAACATCGCCGACACCTAACTTTAATTATTAACCCCTAATCTGCCGACTGGAGCTCACCGCTATTCTAATAAATGTATTAACCCCTAAAGCTAAGTCTAACCCTAACACTAACACCCCCTAAATTAAATATAATTTTAATCTAACGAAATTAATTAACTCTTATTAAATAAATTAATCCTATTTAAAGCTAAATACTTACCTGTAAAATAAATCCTAATATAGCTACAATATGAATTATAATTACATTGTAGCTATTTTAGGATTAATATTTATTTTACAGGCAACTTTGTAATTATTTTAACCAGGTACAATAGCTATTAAATAGTTAAGAACTATTTAATAGTTACCTAGTTAAAATAATTACAACATTACCTGTAAAATAAATCCTAACCTAAGTTACAATTAAACCTAACACTATACTATCATTAAATTAATTAAATAAAATAACTACAATTACCTACAATTAAACCTAACACTACACTATCAATAAATTAATTAAATACAATATCTACAAATAACTACAATGAAATAAACTAACTAAAGTACAAAAAATAAAAAAAGAACTAAGTTACAAAAAATAAAAAAATATCTACAAACATAAGAAAAATATTACAACAATTTTAAACTAATTACACCTACTCTAAGCCCCCTAATAAAACAACAAAGCCCCCCAAAATAAAAAATGCCCTACCCTATTCTAAATTACTAAAGTTAAAAGCTCTTTTACCTTGCCAGCCCTGAACAAGGCCCTTTGCGAGGCATGCCCCAAGAAGTTCAGCTCTTTTACCTGTAAAAAAAACATACAATACCCCCCCCAACATTACAACCCACCACCCACATACCCCTAAACTAACCCAAACCCCCCTTAAATAAACCTAACACTAAGCCCCTGAAGATCTTCCTACCTTATCTTCACCATACCAGGTTCACGGATCCGTCCTGAAGAGCTCCTCCGATGTCCTGATCCAAGCCCAAGTGGGGGGCTGAAGATGTCCATGATCCGGTAGAAGTCTTCATCCAAGCGGGGCAGAAGAGGTCTTCCATCCGATTGAAGTCTTCATCCAAGCGGGGCAGAAGAGGTCTTCCATCCGATTGAAGTCTTCATCCAGGTGGCATCTTCTATCGACATCCATCTGGAGCGGAGCGGCAGCATCCTGAAGACCTCCGACGCGGAACATCCATCCTGGCCGACGACTGAACGACGAATGACGGTTCCTTTAAATGATGTCATCCAAGATGGCGTCCCTCGAATTCCGATTGGCTGATAGGATTCTATCAGCCAATCAGAATTAAGGTAGGAATATTCTGATTGGCTGATGGAATCAGCCAATCAGATTTAGCTCGCATTCTATTGGCTGATCGGAACAGCCAATAGAATGCAAGCTCAATCTGATTGGCTGATTGGATCAGCCAATCGGATTGAACTTGATTCTGATTGGCTGATTCCATCAGCCAATCAGAATATTCCTACCTTAATTCCGATTGGCTGATAGAATCCTATCAGCCAATCGGAATTCAAGGGACGCCATCTTGGATGACATCATTTAAAGGAACCGTCATTCGTCGTTCAGTCGTCGGCCAGGATGGATGTTCCGCGTCGGAGGTCTTCAGGATGCTGCCTCTCCGCTCCAGATGGATGTCGATAGAAGATGCCGCCTGGATGAAGACTTCAATCGGATGGAAGATCTCTTCTGCCCCGCTTGGATGAAGACTTCAATCGGATGGAAGACCTCTTCTGCCCCGCTTGGATGAAGACTTCTACCGGATCATGGACATCTTCAGCCCCCCACTTGGGCTTGGATCAGGACATCGGAGGAGCTCTTCAGGACGGATCGGTGAACCTGGTATGGTGAAGATAAGGTAGGAAGATCTTCAGGGGCTTAGTGTTAGGTTTATTTAAGGGGGGTTTGGGTTAGATTAGGGGTATGTGGGTGGTGGGTTGTAATGTTGGGGGGGGGGGGGATTGTATGTTTTTTTTACAGGCAAAAGAGCTGAACTTCTTGGGGCATGCCCCGCAAAGGGCCCTGTTCAGGGCTGGTAAGGTAAAAGAGCTTTTAACTTTAGCAATTTAGAATAGGGTAGAGCATTTTTTATTTTGGGGGGCTTTGTTGTTTTATTTGGGGGCTTAGAGTAGGTGTAATTAGTTTAAAATTGTTGTAATATTTTTCTTATGTTTGTAGATATTTTTTTATTTTTTGTAACTTAGTTCTTTTTTATTTTTTGTACTTTAGTTAGTTTATTTCATTGTAGTTATTTGTAGATATTGTATTTAATTAATGTATTGATAGTGTAGTGTTAGGTTTAATTGTAGGTAATTGTAGGTATTTTATTTAATTAATTTAATGATAGTATAGTGTTAGGTTTAATTGTAACTTAGGGTAGGATTTATTTTACAGGTAATTTTGTAATTATTTTAACTAGGTAACTATTAAATAGTTCTTAACTATTTAATAGCTATTGTACCTGGTTAAAATAATTACAAACTTGCCTGTAAAATAAATATTAATCCTAAAATAGCTACAATGTAATTATAATTTATATTGTAGCTATATTAGGGTTTATTTTACAGGTAAGTATTTAGCTTTAAATAGGAATAATTTATTTAATAAGAGTTAATTAATTTCGTTAGATTAAAATTATATTTAATTTAGGGGGGTGTTAGTGTTAGGGTTAGACTTAGATTTAGGGGTTAATACATTTATTAGAATAGCGGTGAGCTCCGGTCGGCAGATTAGGGGTTAATAATTGAAGTTAGGTGTCGGCGATGTTAGGGAGGGCAGATTAGGGGTTAATACTATTTATTATAGGGTTAGTGAGGTGGATTAGGAGTTAATAACTTTATTATAGTAGCGCTCAGGTCCGCTCGGCAGATTAGGGGTTAATAAGTGTAGGCAGGTGGAGGCAACGTTGTGGGGGGCAGATTAGGGGTTAATAAATATAATATAAGGGTCGGCGATGTTAGGGCAGCAGATTAGGGGTACATAAGGATAATGTAAGTAGCGGCGGTTTACGGAGCGGCAGATTAGGGGTTAAAAATAATATGCATGTGTCAGCGATAGCGGGGGCGGCAGAATAGGGGTTAATAAGTGTAAGGTTAGGGGTGTTTAGACTCGGGGTACAAGTTAGAGTGTTAGGTGCAGACGTAGGAAGTGTTTTTGAGGCTGGCCCCTTGCGTAAGCAACTCTGGTATCGAGAGTTGAAGCTGCGTTAAATATGCTCTACGCTCCTTTTTTGGAGCCTAACGCAGCCTTTATGTGGACTCTCAATACCAGAGTTATTTTTATGGTGCGGCCAGAAAAAAGCCGGCGTTAGCTACGCGGGTCCTTACCGACAAAACTCTAAATCTAGGCCCAAGGAAGGAGTCTGTAAAATACTAAACACAATTGTTCCTGTCAATTTCTCTGCACAGAGAGTACTTTATTTATTTATTTATTTTCACCCTGTGTAGGTGCAATCCAGGAACAATTTGTTGACAGTGGTGATTGGCCGCCATCGAACATGTAACGCGCAAGTGTTTGGCATTCCGCTTTCAGCATACTCAAGATCCAAAGGGCTTAAATTCAGAATGTGATCTGAACCCTTTTGTTCTGGATTCAAGTCACATCTGATTATGCATCTAGGAATTTTCATTTAAAAAAAGTTGTTTATATTCAAAGCTATTTTAAATTAAAAAATGCAATAACCACTAAGGGGGTAGTTATCAACGTGTCTACTTTACCTGTCTTCGCCGGTTCCATACGCCCGCCTAAGCTCGCCTACCATCGCAGACCTTCAAAATTTCGCCTAAGTTATCAAAAAAGCTGTCAAAAACCTGTGCACCAAGTACGGGGCGATGAGCAGCGGACTATGATAGTTATCCCTCATCCGATCTCGCTGCTCTTCGGCTTTTTGACAGCTTTATTGATACCCCTGTCACTAAGCACCCACACTAACTATACTGTTCTACCCCTATACCGTAGCCCCCGGAGCCCCCCGCAGCTCAATAAAGTTATTAACCCCTAAACCGCCGCTCCTAGACCCCGCCGCAACTCTTATAAATGTATTAAGCCCTAAACCGCCGCTCCCGGACACCGCCGCCACCTACATTATACCTAGTAACCCCTATCCTGCCCCCCCCCTATACTGCCGCCACCTCTAATAAAATTATTAACCCCTATCCTGCGGATCCCGGACCTCGCCGCAACTAAATAAATAGTTTAACCCCTAAACCGCCGCTCAAGGACCCTGCCGCAACCTATATTAAACTTATTAACCCCTAATCTGCCCCCCCTACACCGTCGCCACCTATAATAAATTTATTAACCCCCATCCGGCCCCCCCCCTACACCGTCGCCACCTATAATATATTTATTAACCCCTATCCTGCCCCCCCCCCTACACAGCCGCCACTGTAATAAAATTATTAACCCCTAAACCTAAGTCTAACACTAACCCTTACACCCCCCTAACTTAAATATTAATTAAATAAATCAAATAATATTTATCTTATTAACTAACTTAATCCTATTTAAAACTAAATACTTACCTTTAAAATAAACCCTAATATAGCTATAATATAAATAATAAATATATTGTAGCTATCTTAGGATTTATTTTTATTTTATAGACATCTTTCAATTTATTTTAACTAGGTACAATAGCTATTAAATAGTTATTAACTATTTAATAGCTACCTAGTTAAAATAAAGAGAAATTAACCTGTAAAATAATAACTAACCTAAGTTACAATTACACCTAACACTACACTATACTTTAACAAATTATTTCTATTTAAAACTAAATACTTACTTGTAAAATAAACCCTAAGATAGCTACAATATAATTAATAATTACATTGTAGCTATTTTAGGATTTATATTTATTTTACAGGAAACTTTATATTTATTTTAGCTAGTTAGAATAGTTATTAAATAGTTATTAACTATTTAATAACTACCTAGCTAAAAGAAATACAAAATTACCTGTAAAATAAATCCTAACCTAAGTTACAATTAAACCTAACACTACACTATCATTAAATTAATTAAATAAATTACCTACAAATAACTACAATTAAATAAAATTAAATAAATTAACTAAAGTACAAAAAATAAAAAAAGCTAAGTTACAAAAAATAAAAAAAATAAGTTACAAACATTTAAAAAAATTACAACAATTTTAAGCTACTTACACCTAATCTAAGCCCCCTTATAAAATAACAAAGCCCCCCAAAATAAAAAAATGCCCTACCCTATTCTAAATTTAAAAAGTTCAAAGCTCTTTTACCTTACCAGCTCTTAAAAGGGCCTTTTGCAGGGCATGCCCCAAAGAATTCTGCTCTTTTGCCTGTAAAAGAAAAATACAACCCCCCCAACATTAAAACCAACCACCCGCATACCCCTAATCTAAAACAAACCCACCTTAAATAAATCTAACACTACACCCCCGAAGATCATCCTACCTTGAGTCGTCTTCAGTCAGCCGACCACCAATGGAACCGAAGAGGAGATCCGGAGCGGCAGAAGTCATCATCCAGGCGGCGCTGAAGAAGTCTTCCATCCGATGAAGTCATCATCCAGGCGGCGCTGAAGAAGTCTTCCATCCGATAGAAGTCTTCATCCAGGCGGTGTCTTCAATCTTCATCCATCCGGAGCGGAGCCATCTTCAGACGAGCCGACGCGGAGCCATCCTCTTCTTCCTGACGACTAACGACGAATGGATATTCCTTTAAGGGACGTCATCCAAGATGGTGTCCCTTCAATTCCGATTGGCTGATAGGATTCTATCAGCCAATCAGAATTAAGGTAGGAAAAATCTGATTGGCTGATTGAATCAGCCAATCAGATTGAAGTTCAATCCGATTGGCTGATCCAATCAGCCAATCAGATTGAGCTCGCATTCTATTGGCTGATCGGAACAGCCAATAGAATGCGAGCTCAATCTGATTGGCTGTAATTATTAATTATATTGTAGCTAATTAAAAGGTTTATTTTACAGGTAAGTATTTAGTTTTAAATTGGATTTATTTAAGTATAGTGTAGTGTTAGGTGTAATTGTAACTTAGGTTAGTTTTTATTTTACAGGTTAATTCCTCTTTATTTTAGCTAGGTAGCTATTAAATAGTTAATAACTATTTAATTGCTATTGTACCTAATTAAAATACATTGAAATGTGCCTGTAAAATAAAAATAAATCCTAAAATAGCTACAATATAATTATTATTTATATTGTAGTTATCTTATTGTTTATTTTAAAGGTAAGTATTTAGTTTTAAATAGGATTAATTTATTTAATAAGATAAATATTATTTAGATTTATTTAATTAATATTTAAGTTAGGGGGTGTTAGGGTTAGTGTTAGACTTAGGTTTAGGGGTTAATAATTTTATTACAGTGGCGGCGGTGTAGGGGGGGCAGGATAGGGGTTAATAAACGTATTATAGGTGGCGACGGTGTAGTGGGGGCAGATTAGGGGTTAATAAGTTTAATATAGGTTGCAGCGGGGTCTGGGAGCGGCGGTTTAAGGGTTAAACTATTTAGTTGCGGCGAGGTCCGGGATCAGCAGGATTAGGGGTTAATAACTTTATTATAGGTGGTGACGGTATAGGGGGGGCAGGATAGGGGTTAATAGGTATCATGTAGGTGGCGGCGGGGTCTGGGAGCGGCAGTTTAGGGGTTAATACATATAGTTGCGGCAAGGACCAGGAGCGGCGATTTAGGGGTTAACATATTTAGTATAGCTTGCGGTGGGCTCCGGGAGTGGCGGTTTAGGGGTTAAACACTTTATTTAGTTGAGGCGGTGTAAGGGGGGACAGATTAGGAGAGTTTAGACTCGGGGTACATGTTAGGGTGTTAGGTGCAGACATCTCTCATAGGAATCAATGGGATGTCTGGCAGCAGCGAACATGAGCTTTCGCTATGGTCAGACTCCCAGACGCGGCGGTTTTTAAAACTAGGTACGCTGGGCCAGAAAAGTGCCGAGCGTACCTGCTAGTTTTTTGATAACTAGCAAAAGTAGTCAGATTGTGTGCGGAACATCTGGAGGGACGTAAGAATCGATCTGTGTCGGAATGAGTCCGGCGGATCGAAGCTTACGTCACAAAATTCTACTTTTTTCCGGTATCTAGGGCTTGATAACTAAGGCGAATCAGCCTCGCCACAAATACGCTGCGGAATTCCAGCATATTTGAGGTTGACGGCTTGATAACTAGGGGCCTAAATAACCAAGTGCATTTTAGACATAAGAGGGATATTCCCTGAGTTAATAGTTCTCATAACAGGTCTTCACCTACAGCAAGTTTTATATGTATATGTTTTGTATATAATGTTTTATTTATGTACACAGATCCACTTTGTCTAACTGGAGCCGTTTTTTGACAGTGGTGATTGGCCGCCATCGAACACGTGACTCGGAAGTGTTTGGCATTCCGCTTTCAGCAGACTCAAGTGCTGCCAAGCCGGGAAACTTTGAAAGGAGTTATCCTTTGGAGAAAGTATCTCTGCTCAAACCGCAATCGTGGAGTTCAGGTTAAGCATACACAGAGCAGGCTTACTGTGGGACTGAGGAGGAGACCCCTGGGCACAAGGTAAAAGTAAGAACTGTTTGAAATTGATGACCATAAAGGACACCATATCGGTAAAATATGTTTGAAGTTTATCTTGCAATATCAATACAGACACTGGAAGCTAAATACCATATGACATTTTAATCAAACATGAATTGCACATATTTACAGGTAGACAACTAAGAATTCAGAGTCATATATTTTGGCTTTAACATTTTAAACAGACTACAGACATCTCGCTTGCTGCAATTTTTTATTGTGTACGGTCACATGATTTCTTAAGTAGATTAATTCTTAAGTATTTTATTATTGTATTTATGTTTATTTATACAATTATTAATACATGCTTTTAAGTGATAGAAGACACTTTTAGTGGAGTACATAATATTTATTTTTTCACTGCTGGCTTATATGTTTTGCTTCTTAGCGCTGTTCTAGTTTACCCCTTTTTGTAGACTTTAGGAGTATTGCCTTTAAGAAATAAGCTACTCTTGTATTTTTCTGTCTGTTATCATGGCAGATATTATCTAGAAAGAGTGGGATGTAACATTCTAAAAGACAGATAATGCTAGGCTAGTTTGAGAACATTTGCTTGTTATGAAAAACACTCTTATGATTGACATAACGTTAAACACGCCTGCAAAACCTGTAGGTTTAATGATAAGAATTGCTAAGGAGCTGAGTAGTCTGCTGGGTAAAATCTTGGAGAGAAGTTTCATACAGCATCTATGAGATTAGCTGCCTATATTCTACTGAATTAAGCTGATTCTCTGTACTATCATGATGACCTGCCTGTGTGCCACTGTACGCTGCTATTAATGCCTTATTTAAAACTCAAACGGCTAGATTTGGAGTTTTGTCGGTAACAACCCGAAAAACTAACGCCGGCTTTTTTCTGGCCGCACCATAAAAATAACTCTGGTATTGAGAGTCCACAAAAAGGCTGCGTTAGGCTCCAAAAAAGGAGCGTAGAGCATTTTTAACGCAGCTTCAACTCTCGATACCAGCCTCAAAAACGTGCTTGTGCACGATTCCCCCATAGGAAACAATGGGGCTGTTTGAGCTGAAAAAAAAACCTAACACCTGCAAAAAAGCCGCGTTCAGCTCTAAACGCAGCCCCATTGTTTGCTATGGGGAAACACTTCTACGTCTGCACCTAACACCCTAACATGTACCCCGAGTCTAAACACCCCTAGCCTTACACTTATTAACCCCTAATCTGCCGCCCCAGCTATCGCTGACCCCTGCATATTATTATTAACCCCTAATCTGCCGCTCCGTAAACCGCCGCTACTTACATTATCCCTATGTACCCCTAATCTGCTGCCCTAACATCGCCGACCCCTATATTATATTTATTAACCCCTAATCTGCCCCCCACAACGTCGCCTCCACCTGCCTACACTTATTAACCCCTAATCTGCCGACCGGACCGCACCGCTACTATAATAAAGTTATTAACCCCTAATCCGCCTCACTAACCCTATAATAAATAGTATTAACCCCTAATCTGCCCTCCCTAACATCGCCGACACCTAACTTCAATTATTAACCCCTAATCTGCCGACCCAATCTCGCCGCTATTCTAATAAATGTATTAACCCCTAAAGCTAAGTCTAACCCTAACACTAACACCCCCCTAAATTAAATATAATTTAAATCTAACGAAATTAATTATCTCTTATTAAATAAATTATTCCTATTTAAAGCTAAATACTTACCTGTAAAATAAATCCTAATATAGCTACAATATAAATTATAATTATATTATAGCTATTTTAGGATTAATATTTATTTTACAGGTAACTTTGTATTTATTTTAACCAGGTACAATAGCTATTAAATAGTTAAGAACTATTTAATAACCTAACCTAAGTTACAATTAAACCTAACACTATGCTATCAATAAATTAATTAAATAAACTACCTACAATTACCTACAATTAACCTAACACTACACTATCAATAAATTAATTAAATACAATTCCTACAAATAAATACAATTAAATAAACTTGCTAAAGTACAAAAAATAAAAAAGAACTAAGTTACAAAAAATAAAAAAATATTTACAAACATAAGAAAAATATTACAACAATTTTAAACTAATTACACCTACTCTAAGCCCCCTAATAAAATAACAAAGCCCCCCAAAATAAAAAAATGCCCTACCCTATTCTAAATAACTAAAGTTCAAAGCTCTTTTACCTTACCAGCCCTGAACAGGGCCCTTTGCGGGGCATGCCCCAAGAAGTTCAGCTCTTTTGCCTGTAAAAGAAAAAATACAATACCCAAGCCCCCCAACATTACAACCCACCACCCACATACCCCTAATCTAACCCAAACCCCCCTTAAATAAACCTAACACTAAGCCCCTGAAGATCTTCCTACCTTATCTTCACCTCACCGGGTTCAACGATCTGTCCAGAAGAGCTCCTCCGATGTCCTGATCCAAGCCCAAGCGGGGGGCTGAAGAGGTCCATGATCCGGATGAAGTCTTCATCCAAGCGGGAGCTGAAGAGGTCCATGATCCGGATGAAGTCTTCTATCAATGGCATCTTCAATCTTCTTTCTTCCGGATCCATCTTGCAGACCTCCGACGCGGAACATCCTGCTGGCCCGACGGACTAACGACGAATGACGGTTCCTTTAAGGGACGTCATCCAAGATGGCGTCCCTCGAATTCCGATTGACTGATAGGATTCTATCAGCCAATCGGAATTAAGGTAGGAATATTCTGATTGGCTGTTGGAATCAGCCAATCAGATTCAAGTTCAATCCGATTGGCTGATTCAATCAGCCAATCAGATTGAGCTCGCAATCTATTGGCTGTTCCGATCAGTGAGCGTTAGACCCTATTTTGAGTGACTCCAAATACCGGCGGTAGCCTAAAACCAGCGTTAGGAGCCTCTAACGCTGGTTTTCACGGCTAACGCCAAACTCCAAATCTAGGTCAAAGATAAGTAATGCAATTATAGTTTAATCACTGCTTAATGTAATCATTATGTTTTAAGAAATTTACAAACTGATTACTGATTTGTGTTATAGCAATATGTTCATAATAAGTACTCAATACTATAGTGAGACCTAGTTTAAGCTTACCCCAACCCCAGGACATAACAAAAATTTGTTTTTTTTTAGCACACCTTACAAAAAGTTTATATACACATCTTTTGGAGTGCTGCCAATATGACCCAGTAATTACACAAACAAAAAAAGTATTGGCGCACATCCATTTTCAAAAGCACAACATACTTTTTGAACTGCTGCAAAGAATTGCCTGCAAACAACTATTCTTTTTAAATAAAATTGGGATCTTAGTCACACAATGTGGCCATATTTTGCTTAGCCAGTCACCACTTACAAGGTGCCCCAATATAGACTGGTCCTAACACTGCAGTCCTTTTGCCACAGAGGGCTGAATCATTCCTGCTTTTACTCTTCATAATAGACTCCCTGGCTTAATATTCACAACTCTATTACACTGTCATGAGTGGGTGGGGTACTTTAACCAATGGTGTGCTAAAAAAACAAATTTTGTATTTGTATTTAAACATAATCAGGGAGACTGACCATCTCCCATTGGTTAAAGCACCCCACCCAAGCTCAGGTGTGCTCATGACAGTGTAATAGAGTTGTGATTATTAAGCCAGGGAGTCTCATTCTATTATGAAGAGTAAAAGCAGGAATGATTCAGCCCTCTGTTAGGACGAGTCTATATTGGGGCACCTTGTAAGTGGTGACTGGCTAAGCAAAATATGGCCATATTGTGTGACTAAGATCCCAATTTTATTTAAAAAAGAATAGTTGTCTCTTGATATTGTTTGCAGGCAATTTTTGCAGCAGTTCAAAAAATATGTTGTGCTTTTGAAAAAGGATGTGCGCCAAAACCTTTTTGTTTGTGTTGGTGTATATATATATATATATATATATATATATATATATATATATCTTCTAGACACAAAATATAGAAAAATTAACGGCTAGATTTAGAGTTTTGTCGGTAACGACCCACGTAGCTAACGCTGGCTTTTTTCTGGCTGCACCTTTTAAATAACTCTGGTATTGAGAGTCCACAGAATGGCTGAGTTAGGCTCCAAAAAAGGAGCGTACAGGCATATTTAACGCCACTGCAACTCTCAATACCAGAGTTGCTTACGGACGCGGCCAGCCTCAAAAACGTGCACGATTCCAACATAGGAAACAATGGGGCTGTTTGAGCTGAAAAAAAACCTAACACCTGCAAAAAAGCCGCGTTCAGCTCCTAACGCAGCCCCATTGTTTGCTATGGGGAAACACTTCCTACGTCTGCACCTAACACTCTAACATGTACCCCGAGTCTAAAGACCCCTAACCTTACACTTATTAACCCCTAATCTGTCGCCCCCGCTATCGCTGACCCCTGCATATTATTATTAACCCCTAATCTGCCACTCCGTAAACCGCCACTACTTACATTATCCCTATGTACCCCTAATCTGCTGTCCCTAACACCATCGACCCCTATATTATATTTATTAACCCCTAATCGGCCCCCCACAACGTCGCCTCCACCTGCCTACACTTATTAACCCCTAATCTGCCGACCGGACCGCACCGCTATTATAATAAAGTTATTAACCCCTAATCCGCCTCACTAACCCTATAATAAATAGTATTAACCCCTAATCTGCCCTCCCTAACATCACCGACACCTAGCTTCAAACATTAACCCCTAACCTGCCGACTGGAGCTCAACGCTATTCTAATAAATGTATTAACCCCTAAAGCTAAGTCTAACCCTAACACTAACACCCCCCTAACTTAAATATAATTTAAATCTAACGAAATTAATTAACTCTTATTAAATAAATTAATCCTATTTAAAGCTAAATACTTACCTGTAAAATAAATCCTAATATAGCTACAATATAAATTATAATTATATTATAGCTATTTTAGGATTAATATTTATTTTACAGGTAACTTTGTATTTATTTTAACCAGGTACAATAGCTATTAAATAGTTAAGAACTATTTAATAGCTAAAATAGTTAAAATAATTACAAAATTACCTGTAAAATAAATCCTAACCTAAGTTACAATTAAACCTAACACTACACTATCATTAAATTAATTAAATAAATTACCTACAAATAACTACAATTAAATAAAATTAAATAAATTAACTAAAGTACAAAAAATAAAAAAAGCTAAGTTACAAAAAATAAAAAAAAAAAGTTACAAACATTTAAAAAAATTACAACAATTTTAAGCTCCTTACACCTAATCTAAGCCCCCTTAGTTTAGTATTAAATAGTTAAGAACTATTTAATAGCTAAAATAGTTAAAATAATTACAAAATTACCTGTAAAATAAATCCTAACCTAAGTTACAATTAAACCTAACACTACACTATCAATAAATTAATTAAATAAAATACCTACAATTACCTACAATTAAACCTAACACTACACTATCAATAAATTAATTAAATACAATATCTACAAATAAATACAATGTAATAAACTAACTAAAGTACAAAAAATAAAAAAGAACTAAGTTACAAAAAATAAAAAAATATTTACAAACACATCAGAAAAATATTACAACAATTTTAAACTAATTACACCTACTCTAAGCCCCCTAATAAAATAACAAATACCCCCATAATAAAAAAATGCCCTACCCTATTCTAAATTACTAAAGTTCAAAGCTCTTTTACCTTACCAGCCCTGAACAGAGCCCTTTGCGGGGCATGCCCCAAAGAATTCAGCTCTTTTGCCTGTAAAAAAAAACATACAATACCCCCCCCCAACATTACAACCCACCACCCACATACCCCTAATCTAACCCAAACCCCCCTTAAATAAACCTAACACTAAGCCCCTGAAGATCTTCCTACCTTGTCTTCACCATGCCAGGTATCACCGATCGTTCCAGGCTCCGAATCTTCATCTAAGCCCAAGCCGGGGCTAGACATCCTTCATCCGACGGCTGAAGAAATCCAGAAGAGGCTCCAAGTCTTCATCCTATCCGGGAAGAAGAGTAGATCCGGACCGGCAAGCAGCATCTTCTATCTTCATCCGATGAGGAACGGCTCCATCTTGAAGACCTCCACCGTGGACCCATCTTCTTCCGACGACGACTTCCCGACGAATGACGGTTCCTTTAAGGGACGTCATCCAAGATGGCGTCCCTCAAATTCCGATTGGCTGATAGGATTCTATCAGCCAATCGGAATTAAGGTAGGAAAATTCTGATTGGCTGATGGAATCAGCCAATCAGAATCAAGTTCAATCCGATTGGCTGATTCAATCAGCCAATCAGATTGAGCTCGCATTCTATTGGCTGTTCCGATCAGCCAATAGAATGCGAGCTCAATCTGATTGGCTGATCGGATCAGCCATTCAGATTGAACTTGATTCTGATTGGCTGATTCCATCAGCCAATCAGAATTTTCCTACCTTAATTCCGATTGGCTGATAGAATCCTATCAGCCAATCGGAATTCGAGGGACGCCATCTTGGATGACATCCCTTAAAGGAACCGTCATTCGTCGGGAAGTCGTCGTCGGAAGAAGATGGGTCCGCGGTGGAGGTCTTCAAGATGGAGCCGGTCCTCATCGGATGAAGATAGAAGATGCCGCTTGGAAGAAGATGGTTGCCGGTCCGGATCTACTCTTCTTCCCGGATAGGATGAAGACTTTGGAGTCTCTTCTTGACTTCTTCAGCCATCGGATGATGGATGTCTAGCCCCCGCTTGGGCATAGATGAAGATTTCAGAGCCTGGAACGATCGGTGATACCTGGCATGGTGAAGACAAGGTAGGAAGATCTTCAGGGGCTTAGTGTTAGGTTTGTTTAAGGGGGGTTTGGGTTAGATTAGGGGTATGTGGGTGGTGGGTTGTAATGTTGGGGGGGGGTATTGTATGTTTTTTTTTACAGGCAAAAGAGCTGAATTCTTTGGGGCATGCCCCCAAAGGGCCCTGTTCAGGGCTGGTAAGGTAAAAGAGCTTTGAACTTTTGTAATTTAGAATAGGGTAGGGCATTTTTTTATTTTGGGGGTCTTTGTTATTTTATTAGGGGGCTTAGAGTAGGTGTAATTAGTTTAAAAGTGTTGTAATATTTTTCTGATGTTTGTAAATATTTTTTTATTTTTTGTAACTTAGTTCTTTTTTATTTTTTGTACTTTAGTTAGTTTATTTCATTGTATTTATTTGTAGATATTGTATTTAATTAATTTATTTATAGTGTAGTGTTAGGTTTAATTGTAGGTATTTTATTTAATTAATTTATTGATAGTGTAGTGTTAGGTTTAATTGTAACTTAGGTTATGATTTATTTTACAGGTAATTTTGTAATTATTTTAACTAGGTAGCTATTAAATAGTTCTTAACTATTGAATAGCTATTGTACCTGGTTAAAATAAATACAAAGTTACCTGTAAAATAAATATAAATCCTAAAATAGCTATAATATAATTATAATTTATATTGTAGCTATATTAGGGTTTATTTTACAGGTATGTATTTAGTTTTAAATAGGAATAATTTATTTAATAAGAGTTAATTTATTTAGTTAGATTTAAATTATATTTAATTTAGGGGGGTGTTAGTGTTAGGGTTAGACTTAGCTTTAGGGGTTAATCCATTTATTAGAATAGCGGCGAGATTCGGTCGGCAGATTAGGGGTTAATAATTGAAGTTAGGTGTCGGCGATGTTAGGGAGGGCAGATTAGGGGTTAATACTATTTATTATAGGGTTATTGAGGCGGGAGTGAGGCGGATTAGGGGTTAATAACTTTATTATAGTAGTGGTGAGATCAGCTCGGCAGATTAGGGGTTAATAAGTGTAGGCAGGTGGAGGTGACGTTGAGGGGGGCAGATTTGGGGTTAATAAATATAATATAGGGGTCGGCGGTGTTATGGGGAGCAGATTAGGGGTACATAGCTATAATGTAGGTGGCGGCTCTTTGCGGTCGGCAGATTAGGGGTTAATTATTGTAGGTAGCTGGCGGCGACGTTGTGGGGGGCAGGTTAGGGGTTAATAAATATAATATAGGGGTCGGCGGTGTTAGGGGCAGCAGATTAGGGGTACATAAATATAACGTAGGTGGCGGTCGGCAGATTAGGGGTTAAAAAAATTTAATCGAGTGGCGGCGATGTGGGGGGACCTCAGTTTAGGGGTACATAGGTAGTTTATGGGTGTTAGTGTACTTTAGAGCACAGTAGTTAAGAGCTTTTTGAACCGGCGTTAGCCCAGAAAGCTCTTAAATACTGACTTTTTTCTGCGGCTGGAGTTTTGTCGTTAGAATTCTAACGCTCACTTCAGACACGACTCTAAATACTAGAGTTAGGAAGATCCCATTGAAAAGATAGGATACGCAATTGACGTAAGGGGATCTGCAGTATGGAAAAGTCGCGGCTGAAAAGTGAGCGTTAGACCCTTTCCTGACTGACTCCAAATACAGGCGTAGCCTAAAACCAGCGTTAGGAGCCTCTAACGCTGGTTTTCACGGCTACCGCCAAACTCCAAATCTATGCCTAAGACAGTAATCCTCACTTTTAAAGACAGGGAATTCAGCACTCAAAACACAATATTATATTAATGTAACATATATATTTATTTAAGCAATATATCCAAATAAATCTTATTTGTATGTGGCCTTAAAACTCCTATCAGCTAAATCAAACAGTAAACCATACTTAGCACACTTTAGAGATGTCACTGCAATACAAGGATACATACATAAAAAATATATCTATGTTGTAGATCACAATGCTATATAATGATAGCTTCTCAATCAGACAACCTACAACACCTCTATTAGAGGACAACCCCAAACTTATAAGAAGGGCGCTGTTGTCATGATATAAATATGAGGATCTATGTAGTTGTATGAGAAGCTATATAGACATATGACTTAACAAATGTAGCACAATATGAAGCCATTAAGATGATTGCCAAAAGTCAACATATATTTTGAAATGCTGTAAAAGTGATCAGATAGCATAACTGGTAAGTCCGCTTAATTAGTGTGTCATTGACAAAGTGGTCAGTGTTCTCATGCTACTGTTCATACACAGATATTTGCCAGTTCCATCAAGTGCAAAGTAAATAACCGCTGTGAATTCCAAATGAATTGTAGCATTAATAAAAAATTTGCAACTCTGTGTTATTAACAGATACATCCAAGTTCACTACAGAGTGCGTATTGATATGAAACAGCAGCTATGTCTTGCAAGTAGAATCGAAACAGTAACACAACGCAATTTGTTGCAAACAGCAATTTTTTTTTAATACAGGCAATCATTTACTCAAGATACTCCATGTTGCTTCATATATTTGGTCAAAGGGAACCTCTTGCGGTACTTAAAAAGAAAACAGGTGGCGTCCCACCTTGTAATCAAACTTTTGCGTTCCACTGTGTCAACCACCGTATACCGGAAAAAGATCGATATCAAGCAAGAATTATTCAAAACTTTAGAAATCATTATAATAATATTTTTAGCTGAATGTATTTAACTGAAATATTAGTTTGCCAGTCATGTTAAAGATTTGATTTAAAGGAAAATGCACTGTTTAAAATGTTAATAATTTCCAAGGGTGGATCAAGAGATTGCCTATAAAAGGCATACTGACATACAATGACGTCAGCCCTGAGGAAGTCCTGCAAAGTGAAGGGGATGAAACGCATGTAGGCTGCTGTTTGGCACAGTAGGAGATGCTTCCCTTACAAGGTTTGACTTTGGGAACATGCTTGTTGGCTGTCTTTTTCCGGTATACGGTAGTTGACATCATGGGGCTGAATTGATGCTCCTGTTTCTGTGCAAGCCTTCAGGCTCACCAGAAACAGCAGTTATGAAGCAGCCGTCTAAAAACCACTGCTCCATTACTTGTCCGCTGCTTCTGAGACTGCGGTCTTTAAATCATCCGATCCTATACGATCGGGCTGATTGACACCCCTGCTAGAGACCGATTGGCCACAAATCTTCATGGGACGGCATTGCACAAGCAGTTCACAAGAACTGCTTGTGCAATGATAAATGCAGACAGAATAGGCTGTCGGCATTTATCGATGTGTAGCGGACATGATACACTTTAGTACATCAGCCCCCATGAATCATCTTAATTGCTTCATATTGTGCTACGTTTGTTAAGTCATATGTCTGTATAGCTTCTCAGGCAACTACATAGATCTTCGCATATATTTCATGACAACAGCGCCCTTCTTATAAGTTTGGGGTTGTCCTCTAATAGAAGTGTTGTAGGTTGTCTGATTAAGAAGATATCTTTATATAGCATTGTGATCTACAACATAGATAGATTTCTTCTGTATGTATCCTTGTAATGCAGGAGACATCTCCATAGTGTGCTAAGTATGGTTCACTGTTTTATTTAGCTAATAGGAGTTTTCAGGCCACATACAAATCAGATTTATTTTGATATATTGCTTGAATAAATATATATGTTATATGAAAATAATATTGTGTTTTGAATGCTGAATTCCCTGTCTTTTATAGTGAGGATTACTGTCTTCATTTTTATGACTTTTGTGTCTAGAAAATATTATGTTTTAAGGGTCTGCACCAATAGCTCTTTTATATTTAAACAATCTATAAACTTTAGAAGTTCCTATGATTATTTTTTTGTAAAATATATTTATATGAATATTAATATCTTCTTTTATTGAGAGATCCGCTGAAGATTTTAAGAAGGAAATTGATGAAGTAATTATTGAGGGAATGGAGAACAAACCCATTGATGCCAAACAAGGGGACTTTGTGACAAAAACCTATTCTAAGTGCCCTATATTATACACTCTACCAAAAAATTATAAGGACCAGGCACATCCAGCTAGGAGGGCCCATAGTGTCAGCTAGAGGGTCAGTCACATCAACTTTTGTCTATATTTGTGAGTCACTATTTACAACCCATAGGGAAGAATATGAAGTCCTATTTACGGGACCCTATGGATTTCATTGAAAAACATTGAAGGAATTTAATATTGAAGATAAATGGTTACTGATGACCTCTGATTATTATTATTATCATGTATTTGTAAAGCACCTCCAAATTCCGTAGCTCTTATGTGAATAGTTTGGACACAGTAATTCCATATTCAGATGAAAAGGCTGCAGTAGCAAGTGCCCTGAACAGATATCCATTTTTTGGGCCACCAGCACACTACTTATTGGATCTACTGGATCTGAGTCTCAGACTTATTTACTTTTGTAAGACAATTCTATCAGTCACTGGAACAGCAATGGGGTCGAATGTGGCACCCTCATTTGCAAACCTTTATATAGAACAATATGAAGTGGATATCATGCACAATATTAGATAAACCAGAGGTGGTATTTTACCACCACTATATCGATGACTTGTTCATCATCTGGACAGGAACTTCTGAGGAGCTGAACTGATTTGACACCTTAAACAATCTATCCCATCCAATTACCTTCAAAATGAAGTGCAGCAGGGATAAAATTAAATTCCTGGACCTGTGTTTATTTAAGAATGGAAACCGATTGGGTAATACCCTATATAACAAACTGACAGATTGGAACTCGGTATTACATGTTACAAGCTGTCATCCTGCGTCTCTTTTGAAGGCTATCCCACAGGTGCAGATGTCTAGGGTCACTAGAAACAACATTGACCTACGAAAAAAGAGATGAACAATTAAGAAAGATGGCCAACCAATTCCAAGCACGGGTCTATAATTGACAGTATCTGAGAGAGTGTAACCTTGGTTACCAAATACAGTCCAGAAGTGAAGAAAATAGGTCATCTTATTACAAACAATTGGCATATACTTAAAAAGTTATCCCCAACTCCAGTTTGGAGTCTAGGATATTCCTTGGGTGGGCTTCAAGAGAAACCAGAATCTAAGAGACCGTTTGGTCCTTACAAGTCATCAACACTGTTATACAAAAAACTCTTGGCTTGGTAGCTCTAAATTGGGTTCCTATAGATGTTCAAGGTGTACAAACTGCAATTCAATAATCTTAGGTGTCACATTCCACCATCCACATGTGAATAAAAAGTTATATTTTAAGCACTTTTTTTAACATGCACTACTTCATATGTAGTATATATATTGGGATGCCCATGTGGAAAGTTTTATTTTGAGAAAACGATGGACAATGCCCGCACCCATATGACCAACCATAGATTGGCCATAAGATTGGCCCTGAGGGATACAAAAAGTATTTTACCAGTAGCACAACAGTTCTTGAATAATCTACATATGGTAAAGGATCGACCATGTACCAGTACTACACAAGGGTGGTGACTGTAATCAAGGACTGTTCCAATTGGAGATAAGATGGATCTACAAACTTAACACAATACATCCTTATGGATTAAACACCACTTTGGACTGGCATTGTTTTCTGGATTAAGAATATGGACACTATTCCAACTGAACAACAATAGCAGGATATGATGAGTTGCTGAACATCACCATCTATTGAGCTAGGATTCTAGTTAACTAGAATTCAAAGTTAAATAGGACTCATAGGTAAATACAATCCAAAAAGAAACAAAAGACTTTATGGAGAGCCATAGTATCCACTGGATATTCATTGAGAGCCAAAGTATCCATTGAGAGCAACGAGACCAGCTAAATAAATATTTTACTATATGTTTTTCTACAATGTGTGTTATGACAGTATTAATAGTTAATATTGATTAGCATTATCATGCACTAGTGTCAGCTTAAGAATATTAGGGTTAGATTAATTATTGTATGTCACCTTAGATACATTCAAAGACACACTTAGAGGTAAATTAAAGTACCTAACCACTATCCACAATAGATCTGAGATAGCAGCAGCCAGTACATGAATGAAGATTCGGCTCCGAAACACTCATGTGTGTTTGTTAACTCTTTGAGGCTTATTTATCAAGCCGTCAACCGCAAATACGCTGGAATTCTGCAGCGTAATTTTGGCGAGCCTGATTCACCTTATTTATTAAACCCTACAGACCAGCAAAATTTGAAATCTATGATGTAACATACGATCCGCTGGTCTCAGTCCGACAAAGATCGATGCTTACGTCATTACAGTTGTTCTGAATACAAATTTGGCACTATCTGACTACTTTTGCTAGTTATCAAGCTGCTAACGTACCTGTTAGCAGCTTGATAACTGGGCTATTCCGGCCCAGGGTACCTGCTTTTCAATCCGCCGCCCTGGAGGCCGCGGATGCCATAGGAATCAATCGGAGTCTGAAAGCAGCGAAAGCTTATGTTCGCTGCTGCCAGATATCCCATTCATTTCTATAGTAGAATAAAAGTTATGTTTACACCTAACACCCCAACATGTACCCCGAGTCTAAACACCCCTAATATGCTGCCCCGACATCGCCGCCACCTACATAATATTATTAACCCCTATCCTGCTGCTCCCGGACCCTAAATAAAGGTATTAACCCATAAACCCCTGGCCTCCCACATCACTACCACTTACTAAACCTATTAACACCTAAACCGCCAGCCCCCCACATCGTCATAAACTTAATTAACCTATTAAACCCTAAACCTAACAACTAACTGTACATTAAAATTATATCATCACTATCTTAGAATACATTTTTAACTTATCTTTATATTTAAATTAAACTGTATTAAACTATTAATTAATCTACCCTAACTATTATACTAAAATTAAACTATATTAAACTATTAATTAATCTACCCTAACTATTATACTAAAATTACATTAAGCTATATTAAACTAATAATTAATCTACCCTAACTGTTATACTAAAATCACATTAAACTAAAAATTAAATTAAATATATTATATAGTTAAAAACCTAACCCTACTCAAATAATTTAAATCTACTATTAAAAATTACAAAGTTTAAAAAAAAAAAAACTAACAACTAAGTTACACAAAATAACAAACACTAAGTTAAAAAAAATAAACACTAAGTTACACAAAATAAAACATAAATAATCAAATATTTAAACTAATTACACTTAATCTAAGAGCCCTATGAAAATAACCCCCCCCCAAAAATAAAAAAGGGCCTTTTGCTGGGCATTGCCCCAAAGAAATTAGCTCTTTTACCTATAAAAAAATACAAATACCCCCCAAAACAGTAAAACCCTTTACCCACAAACCAACCCCTCAAATAAAAACCTAATCTAAAATAACCTAAGCTCCCCATTTCCCTTAAAAGGGCATTTGGATGGGCATTGCCCTTAAAAGTGCATTTAGCTCTTTTTCAGCCCAAACCCCTAATCTAAAATTAAAATCCACCCAATAAACCCTTAAAAAACCTAACACTAACCCATGAAGATCCAGTTACAGTTATTGAAGACACGACATCCATCCTCAACAAAGCGGCAGAAGTCCTCAGAGAAGCCAGCAGAAGTCTTCATCCAAGCGGGCCGAAGTCTTCATCCAAGCCGGCAGAAGTCTTCATCCAGACGGCATCTTCTATCTTCATCCATCCGGCGCGGAGCATCTTCATCTTCAAGACATCAGGCCCGGAGCATCCTCTTCAATCCACGTCTTCTTCCGAATGAATTTTCCCTTTAAATTATGTCATCCAAGATGGCGTCCCTTAGATTCGGAATTAAGGTTGAAAAAATCCTATTGGCTGATCCAATCAGCCAATAGGATTGGGCTTGCATTCTATTAGGGGTTTGGGCTGAAAAAGAACTAAATGCCCTTTTAAGGGCAATGCCCATCTAAATGCCCTTTTCAATGGGGAGCTTAGGTTTTTTAGATTAGGTTTTTATTTGGGGGGTTGGTTGTGTGGGTGGTGGGTTTTACTGTTGGAGGGTATTTGTATTTTATTTTACAGGTAAAGGAGCTGATTTCATTGGGGCAATGCCCCGCAGAAGGCCCTTTTAAGGGCCATTGGTAGTTTATTGTAGGCTAGGGGTTTTTGGGTTTTTTTTGGGGGGGGGGTTATTTTCATAGGGCTCTTAGATTAGGTGTAATTATTTTGTGTAAAGGTTCAAGAAACAGCTGTGAAATAAAGCATACGTGTGTGTTTTTATGGTGGAGTGACTATGGACTTTTAATTACCCAATTGGGTGAAATAAATGCTATGTTTTATATATCTTGGATTGGCTCAATTCCTCTTTTTCCTATATTTCTATATTGTCCAGCCATTGAGCCCTTCCACCCTTGCTTGGAGTAGAGCCTCTTTGGTCAGAGGAGACACTTGTATCTCTCATTGGATACCGTGACAAGCCTCTGTGATAGCAATCCTTCTGATTGGTGGAATCCTGCCCTACCTCCATCACGCCTACGATTGGCATTGCAGAGAGCGGTCTGGAGCTCTTGGTACTTACCAATTAAGGATAAAGTGTACAGATGAAATCTTACAGTTGGACCCGGCATTATCTGTTTTGTCCCTTGGCGGTAACGTAAGTCCTAAGGCTCAAGCTTTGTTGTTGTTTACCGACTTGTCTTACTGGCAGCCAGCAGTCCCAATGCCCACATCTTGGCAGTTCCCTGAGAGGATTTGAGGATAGCTGGTAGGTAAGCCATACATGAATACATGAACATATCTTGACACTGGTGATTTCACGCTACTGTCGGCAGACAGCGGTCCTAATGCC
Organism: Bombina bombina; assembly: GCF_027579735.1. Taxonomy (NCBI): domain Eukaryota; kingdom Metazoa; phylum Chordata; class Amphibia; order Anura; family Bombinatoridae; genus Bombina; species Bombina bombina. Next base: position 260,014,054 of record NC_069507.1, on the reverse strand, counting down.
CACGTCTTGGCGGCTTCATTGGAAGTTTTCTGGAAAGCTGGTGGGTAACTTTGTCACGAGCACTACTGATACCAGTGACTTTCATGCAATATATTTATTCATTTACTTACTAAGTTATGGACTCTGGCCATAGGCTCCTTCAATTTATATACATATTTACTGAACTGTGCCTTATATGAATTATATTTAATTGAATTTTTGGCCTATAATTCTGTGTTTCCAACAACTCCTTTTTCTCTGTTAATTATTTTGTGTAACATATGCCTAGATTACGAGTCTTGCCTTAGGGTAAAAAAGCAGTGTTGAGAGGTCCCAACGCTGCTTTTTAAAGCCCGCTGGTATTACGAGTCTTGCAGGTAAAGGTGTACCGCTCACTTTTTCGTCCAGACTCGAAAATACCGCAAATCCACTTACGTCAATTGCGTATCCTATTTTTTCTATGGGATTTGCCTAATGCCAGTATTACGAGTCTTCCTAAAAGTGAGCGGTAGACCCTCTACTGTCAAGCCTGGTACCGCATTTAAAAGTCAGTAGTTAAGAGTTTTATGGGCTAACGCCGTAGTATAAAACTCTTAACTAAAGTGCTAAAAAGTACAATAATACCCATATATACACATACATTGATGTAACAGGTTCATTAGTGTAGAACCGCCCCCTTCCTCCAGGGCTAGTAAAGGAAGTAATATCAGGTTGAACGCTGTAAGTTTGATTTAAATTTTATTTTTATTTTTGCAGATCTGAACTAATGCATAATTGTGTTCAAGATAATTGTCATAAAACTGGCATAGATGGATGTTTAGATCAATGTATATACGAACCGATACAGGCAGAAGTTGTGTGTTTATACCCTAAGAAAAAGTGTTTATATGTGCATTAAAGATATCTATATGCATTTAGAAACATTTTGCTTTGATGGTATGAGCATATAAGCATATAATGCAGTATTGTGCAGTATAGAGAAGTGATTCTTGCACTATGTAGAAAAAATGGAGTGCAACCAGTAGATTTAAAATTCAAGCAATTTATTCCTTTAAAGATATATAGTTCAGGGTAGCAGTCAGTCTGACGCTTTTCGGCTCAAAACATTATGCCATTGTTCTGTCGATAACTCCAATTCACCAAGAACTCCAATATGATGTTACTTCCAGCTGCAGATTACACTAATTGACTCAATTGTGCATGCGAGCGCACACCCAAGATTAATCATCTTAAAAGAGGCGTACCCTTGGGGAGAACTCATCGAATTCTCCGACAAAAGCCATTGCGCATGCGTATTTGTTTATGAGGCAAAAAAGCAGACCCTTGAGAAAAACTTATCGAGTGCTATAAGAACTGCTGTTGCGCATGCGCGCATTACGTGTAAACACTGTTCCCGTCTGTTGCTCAATGGCTAAATGGATAAGTTTTTGCTTGTCACTATATTCAGCTTTGAAACTGCTGAGCACACATAATATTTATTATCAGTTATTGTTTATTTCTTAAAACTTTTTTCGGCCTGAGGGTAAAGCTATTGAACACAGACGGGCCCGGTGTTTACACGTAATGCGCGCATGTGCAACAGCAGTTCTTGTAGCATTCGATAAGTTCTTCTCAAAGGTCTGTTTTTTTGCCTCATAAAAAAATACACGTGTGCAATGGCTTTTATTGGAGAATTCAATGAGTTCTCCCCAAGCGTACGCCTCTTTTCAGATGAATAATCTGTGGTGCGCGCTTGCATGCGCAAAGTAGGCAATTAGTGTATCTGCATCCAGAAGTGACGTCATATTGGAGTTCTCAATGAATTGGAGTTATCAACAGAACACCGTACTCATAGACCATAGTTGACTGCTGCCGGGTCAAAGTTTTTATACACACCGGTTGTCATGGAAACAAATAACAAACTGTTATACATGTTGACCAACGTTCTCTCACTCACTTTAGGGAGAGTAATAATGATCAGAGGGTTCTATATATTACAGTGCAGCCATTAGAATTCAGAAATCCGTCTTATCATATATATCGTATAATAGACAAACAGATGTTTAACATTTTCACCAATTTGTACATTACAAAATAGCAATTTGCCTAAAGTAGATCGTCAAAGTACAAACAATATACATTCCCAAAAACCTATCAGCAAAAGAAAAAAAAAGGAGAAAAATATTTTATATGATTTGTGTAAACATCAAAGCTGTTATGCAGGATTATACTGTATTAGCTGCACTCCAAAAACGAAAGAACCCCTAATCTACAAAAGTACTTAGTTATAACTACTGTGCAAACAGGCTCAATTTTAACCATACTACAAAACAGTTAGCTATAAACACTGTATTAGCTCAAATCTCATAGTCAATGCTGATATAATAAATACAATAAATAAATAATAGCCTCTGAACTTTCTACAGCTTTTACTAACCCACTATCCGCAGCCAATATTTTCAGTATACCTTTTAAAGCGTATATGTGGACATTTGTTCTTCCCCTTGTTTCTTGGACTATGTGTTTGTCCACTAACTATTTGTCCATTAACTGGTTGTTCTCATAATTCTGATATATTTACTGTGTTACACTTGAATGTTTATTTATATACACAGTTTTGATATTTATTCAACACATTTATAGATTGATTTATTATCCTGAGGGTTGCCATAACAACAGTTTGGTGCATTTTTGCTCGCTAGGGGTGGTTATAAGAATTTAAGCAACACTGTTTGTAAGGTTTTTTTTGTCTGTGGAAGGGGAATGTGTGTCCCCGAACGGTCACATTAAATATCACCAATGGAAATGACCAGCGAGTGCCTCTCTTCATTCCTGTGAATAATAACCTGTTGGCACCCCGGCAGTCGACTTATATGTGAGAGTGTACTTTATTTGAACTTATATAGCATAAGCTTTATTCGGACTTATCAAGCATGCATGTTTACTTTCAACTTGTAATATGCACGCATCACGACCCACTCTAATAATAGCATGCCACTTGTAATATTTGGACAGAATGAATGACTTAAAGATACAGTGAATCGTATATTGTTCACCCCTTTAATGTGTTCCTAGTAATAATCCATTGTATCTGCTTGAGTGTATTAGATTATTTAACATTATTTTGTCACGTGAAATAGCCATTATTTTCCTTGAAACTACCACCTATTGGTTACAGAAGAACTATGTAAGCTAGAGACATCAAAATATACCAGCCTCTCGGTGAGAGGAGTGAGAGAGACCAGCCCTTTTTAAAGGGTCTTCCTGCATCCTCTTTAAATGGAATTAACTCTTATCTACCATTTCCTGAATGAACTATCCATTTAACCATGCTAAAACAATATGTTTCTATTTGAGGGAGATATTTAATGGCAGAAGGTCTGAGCATGTTGCAGGTATGATGCATGTCTGGAGATGGTAAACACATTTACAAATGTTTATTATTAAACCAATCATAACTATAAATAATGTTACCAGTCACTGATCTTTTAACATATACTTCAGAAACAGGTAAAAGTATACCCCATGTTTAGGAGTTCAATAACTGTTTGTTTGTATTCTCTTGAGTCAAGACCCTAGGGATGATACAATGACATTTGGATGAAATGCCATATTAGTGTGTGTCTCATCAGATGCTTTAAGTGATTCAATAAACCATTGTAACTTAGTGTAAATAGACATCTCAACCATTTCTATTGGTTGTGGCATATTTTCTTGTTCATTACACTTCAAAATCTTATTCTTTCTGACTTTGCTTGTAAGGAAAGTGTTGAATGTTCTTAAAGGAGACATTTCATAGTTGATTTTGTTAAATAATGTAATTTTGGCATTACTGACAATAGCTTATTATGGGCCCCATTCTCTAAAGCTCCCTGATCTGTTGTAGGATTGCTGCATTGTTGGTATTTTACCAGCACAGACAGTATTTTTATGTCAGAAGCCCATGTTGGTATTGTGTAAACCCCGTCAATGTTTGGGCCAGTATATTTGAGACAGCACAAAGATCAGGAGAAGTTTTGTTTAAACATTTGGTTCACAATATTTAGCCCTGAAAAATAAACGGAGCTTGATAAATCGGCCCCCAATCAGCCAATAGGATTTAAGTTCAATCCTATTGGCTGATCTAATCAGCCGATAGGATTGAGCTTGCATTCTATTGGCTGTTCCAATCGAGCTCATTCTATTGGCTGTTCCAATACGAGCTCAATCCTATTGACTGATTGGATCAGCCAATAGGATTGAACTTAAATCCTATTGGCTGATTGCATCAGCCAATAGGATTGTTTCTACCTTAATTCCGATTGGCTGATAGAATTCTATCAGCCAATCAGAATTGAAGGGACGCCATCTTGGATGACGTCACTTAAAGGTACCTTCATTCAACAAGAAAACGTCGTCAGAAGAGGATGTCTTGAAGATGCACCCGCTCCGCGCCAGATGGATGAAGATAGAAGATACCGTCTGGATGAAGATTTCTGCCCGTCTGGAGGACCACTTCTGCCGGATTCGTTGAGGACTTCGGCCCGGTTGGGTGAAGACTTCTCACGGTAAGGTGATCTTCAAGGGGTTAGTGTTAGGTTTTTTAAGGGGGTATTGGGTGGGTTTTAGAGTAGGGTTGGTTGTGTGGGTGGTGGGTTTTAATGTTGGGGGGGTTTCTAATTTTTTTACTGGTAAAAGAGCTGATTACTTTGGGGCTATTTGTAATTTAGTGTAGGGTAGGGCTTTTTTTATTTTGGGAGGGCTTTTTTATTTTGTTAGGGTATTAGATTAGGTGTAATTAGTTTAAAAATCTTGTAATTTGTTTATTATTTTCTGTAATTTAGTGGGGGGTTTTTGTACTTTAGATAGTTGTATTTAATTTAGTTTAGGGAATTTATTTAATTATAGTGTAGTGTTGGGTGTAATTGTAACTTAGGTTAGGTTTTATTTTACAGGTATATTTGTATTTATTTTAACTAGGAAGTTATTAAATAGTTAATAACTATTGTACCTAGTTAAAATAAACACAAACTTGCCTGTAAAATAAAAATAAACCCTAATATAGCTACAATGTAACTATTAGTTATATTGCAGATATCTTAGGGTTTAGTTTATAGGTAAGTATTTAGGGGTTAATAAATTTAATATAGTGGCGGCGGTGTAGGGGGTTGCAGATTAGGGTTTAATAAGTATAATGTAGGTGGCGGTGGTGGCGGGGGGACAGATTAGGGGTTTATAAGTATAATGTAGGTGGCGGCGGTGTAGGGGGGGCAGATTAGGGGTTAATAAGTATAATGTAGGTGGCGGCGATGTAGGGGGGGCAGATTAAGGGTGTTTAGACTTGGGGTACATGTTAGGGTGTTAGGTGTAAACGCTACACCTATTGGGCAGCAGCGAACATAAGCTTTTGCTGCTTTCAGACTCCTATTGATTCCTATGGCATCCGCCGCCTCCAGTGCAGCAAATTGAAAACCAGGTACACTGGGCTGGAATAGTGGCTAGCGTACCTGTTAGAAATTTGATAACTAGCAAAAGTAGTCAGATTGTGCCGAATTTGCATTTGGAACATCTGTAATGACGTAAGCATCAATTTGTGTCGGACTGAGTCCGGCAGATCCTATGTTACGTCACAAAATAATACTTTTTCCGGTCTGTAGGGTTTGATAACTAAGGGGAATCAGGCTCACCACAAATACACTGCGAAATTCCAGCGTATTTGCGGTTGACGGCTTGATAAGTGGATGCCTCTGTATAACCGGTATAACACAGCTGTAACTACCTGTACCACTACCTGCTATTTACTAACCAGCAGTAGTTTTTATTAATACTGTAACCTTTATTGTTTCATGAAATATATCAATAAACCACATAGTAAATATATTATTTTCTGTGCAGTTGTATATTTTTAACTCCTCTATTCAGAACTGAACTGCATTCTGGAACTTAGTACAATTGCTGCTATATCACTACCTCTGAGATTAATTCTGATATTGAAAAAGAAGACACATAACAAAAGATCTGTATTTGCTTGTTTATTGACATCTCCTAATACTCCAGGACTCAGGTCATTTCCGCACTTGTTATGTTTAATACTTAGCGATGGTCTCCTCGATCCAGGACACATAGTTGCACACCTTAGTGTAAACTCCAGGATAGCCAGACAGGGCACATCCAATACCCCAGGACACCACACCCTGCAGTTCTCCGTTACAGACAACTGGACCACCGGAATCACCCTGAAGAAAAGAGAAATAGTCTGAAATTAATTGAAACATTCGAAAGGTACAACTCACATTTTCTTTTTTTTTAATGTTCATTTTACTTAACTCTCCTTTTCTTTATTATTTTAAGAATACATATACATATATATATATATTTATATCGATATACACATCCTGAACATTGTCTTGTCAAATGATGAAATCACATATATAACTAAAGAAGACATATGGAAGATGCTACCAGTCATAATCTAATTTTAAACTGAAAAAACTAAATTTAAATATTTATTTATGGTAACAACATAAATCCTTAGCAAGTGGATATTGAAAGCTGAATACAATAATGGATAAACAGCTATATATATATATACATATCTAACGGAAAAAAATAATTAGATCACATATGAACTAAATAACAAAAGAGAAAAAAGGAACAACCTTGCCCCTTTCATTTTATTTGTGTATTTTAATGTATTATTTTAATAAACATTTACTATAAATCTATGGTCATGTTAGTTTTAGTTTGCCTACTTTATTACTTCATTCACACATCTCTCTCTCTCTCTCTCTCTATCTCTCTGTCACTCTCTCTCTCTCTCACACTCTCTCTCTCTCTCTCTCTCTGTCACTCTCTCTCTCTCTCTCTCTCTCACTCTCTCTCTCTCTCTCTCACTCTCTCTCTCTCTCTCTCTCTCTCTCTGTGTCACTCTCTCTCTCTCTCTCTCTCTGTGTCACTCTCTCTCTCTCTCTCTCTCTCACACTCTCTCTCTCTCTCTCTCTCACTCTCTCTCTCTCACTCTCTCTCTCTCTCTCTCTCTCTCTCTCTCTCTCTCACTCTCTCTCTCTCTCTCTCTCTCTCTCTCTCTCTCTCTGAGTTGTATGATTCAGAGTAAAGTAAAATGTTTTACTTGGTTACTTTACGCTCCTACTGTAGTGTAATAGACAGTATTGAGCGTGCTCTGTCTATAGCTTCCTATGTTTATTTCTGTGCAGATTTTAATATCAGTTTCTGTCTTACACTACAGGGTGTCGGATCATTACCTGGCAGGAGTCTTTGCCACCCTCCAGGTATCCAACACAAATCATGTTACTGGTGATTTGGCCTGGATAGGAGTCGCGGCATTCCTTGTCAGTTAGGATAGGTGCATCAAGACATTGCAGAAGGTCTGGGTAATTCACTAAAGGGAAAACAAACCAATGATTATTTCTAAATTAATTCTTTGTAATCACCAGAATGCATACAAGTTTTTATCATTGGTGTTTGATCATCTGTAGAGTTAATGTGTTGTAATCTACCATGATGTTTATACCTATCTCTGACTTTGGTGGACTCATTTCATTTATCATACTAGAGCTTATTATAATTATTTACTTGCAATGCATCACTGTATTATGCAGTGTCATTGGGGTGTATAGTACAATGCAAATAGACTTTACAATGTAATTAATACAGGAGGAGGACCCTGGTCTAAAGAGCGTATACTCATTTGTTAGACATGAAGAATCTAGAGGTTCCTATCCTATACACCTAAAAAAAATTAACAATCCAATAGAATTCATGTTCAAAATGCTTTAAACATTTTTTTTTTTTAGATTTGAAGCCATTGTAATTCATTTTAAAATTCAGCAATAACCCACAAGATTTTAAAATACTCTTATAGTGTGATAGTGCCCCCTACGCCTTATATAGGGACAGTGCAACAGAGGTATTACAGTCTATCAGAAAACAATCTTCCATCAGATTTTTGCAGGGTTTTTATTTATTTATTTATTTTATTTATTTTTATTCTATGGTCCTGATGCCTTGATAACCCCTTTTGTTCTGGTTTGAGCATCAGATCTGTCCTGTTTATATAGGTTTTCAAAATGTTAAAGATTTTGTGTATACTTTTTTATATTGTAATCAACTTGGATATTTTTGCTTTCATAGAAAGCTGCAAATATTTCTCAAATAATAATTGTAAATGATTAAACATGTTTAAATTAAATTTGATAATCAAGATGTGCATTTATAATTTAAATTTAAATTGTATATATACAATATATACTAACATCAGTCAAACTAAAGTGAAAATATTCTGGGAAAAGGCTCTAACTGGATGTTTCTATTAACTATGAAACCATTTTGATAATTTAAATAACTTTGTATAAATTGAAAAAAAAAGAAGCTGAAAAATGCCCAAACTGTAACTTAATATTGGATTGGAACAGGTGTTATATTTGTAAAAAAAAAAGAATGCTACTTTTACTTCTTGTTTCAGTTGATTGGTGGAAGATGTCCAGTAACCTACACATCTACAAATAGTTACTTGGTTCTCTAGAACTTATGAGTGCAGACAGAGGGTACTCACCACCACTGCTTAAGGTGTTTCCCCAACCAGAAATAAGACACATGGTGCCGGCATCAGCACATTGGGTGGGGAGGCTGATGGACTGGATTCTCCCACTCAGCCTTGCTGGCTCAGATAGCTTGATCAGCATGATATCATTGTCCAAGAGATATGAGTTATAATTTGGGTGGCGAATGATCTTTGCAGAGTCAATAAACTGCTCTGTGCCCTCCTGCACCTCAATGTTATGTTCTCCCAGTCTGACTTGGATTCTCCTGATATAGAAATAAGAAAACATATAAAATAAATGCAAAGAAAGTGTGAAATGTGTTTCTCTAACAGCATTAAATAATAATAAAACTATTTTTGAATTCCTGGCTCAATGTTTGTCGGTATAGATAGAATATTGTAATTCAACTTGTATCACCATTCTTTATAACACTCACGATTTGTAGCAGTGAGCAGCAGAGACGACCCACAAATCGTTAATCAGGGACCCTCCACAGAAATGGTAACCAGAGTTCAGGGACACCTGGTAAGAGACAGAGTTCTGAGGGCAGGTGTAACCGCCTACGATCTTATCATCATCAAATGGAAAGGCCGCTGTCAAAAGAGGGTTTATGTTATTAATTTGGAAATGGCACAGAATACAGACAATAGATAGAGATATTGGGGCCTATTTATCAAATGTCTTTGGGACCTGATCCGACAGCGCGGATCAGGTCCGCAAGACATCACTGAATGCGGAGAGCAATATGCTCTCCATATTCAGCATTGCACCAGGAGCTCACAAGAGCTGCTGGTGCAACGCTCCCCCTGCTGACTCGCGGCCAATCCGCTGCCAGCAGAGAGGTGTCAATCAACCCGATCATACTCGATCGGGTTGAATTCCAGCGATTCCTGTCCGCCTGCTCAGAGCAGGCGGACAGGGTTATGGAGCAGCGGTCTTTAGACCGCTGCTCCATAACTTGTGTTTCTGGCAAGTCTGAAGACTCTCCAGAAACACGGGACATCAAGATCCATTTGGAGCTTGATAGATAGGCCCGATTATCATCAGTTGCTTGTCAATCAATTTCAATTTTTAGCAGAAATACAATCTAATCCAATACCTCAATTTTCCTTTCTTATTTACCCAAGTAATGATGTTTAATGATTTATTTTTATATATATCAATTCCAGAAAACATTGGGGCATATGTATTAAGCTACGAATGGAGCTTGATGCCTTGTGTTTCTGGCGAGTCATCAGACTCGCCAGAAACAGCAGTTATGAAGCAGTGGTCACAAAGACCGCTGAACCATAACCTGTCCACCTGCTCTGATCAGGTGGACAGACATTGGCGGAAATCAACCTGATCGAATAGGATCGGGTTGATTGACACCCCCCTGCTGGCGGCCGATTGACCGCGAGTCTGCAGGAGGCAGCGTTGCACCAGCAGCTCTTGTGAGCTGTTGGTGCAATGCTGAATACGGCGAGCATATTGCTCGCCGTATTCAGCGAGGTCTGGCGGACCTGATCTGCAGTGTTGGATCAGGTCTGCCAGACCTTGATAACTATGGGCCATAGTAACAAGAAATTATATAGTTTAGTGGAAGAATTAATTTCTCACAATGTAGCATACAATATACAAGTTAAAGAGAAAGGACATTCTTTATACCATTTATACTACATAGTTGCCTCCTAAAGTATTAATATTATTAAACATTGTTGTATGCTAGAAAAATTGTTTCAATTAAGTAAAGCAATCTAGGCTAAGTAGGAAGAGAAAACAGTTTAACCAAAAACATACCAGCGAGTCCGAGGATGGAGAGAAGGAGGATGCACTTCATGATGATTTTCTGAGGCTTTTGGTTTCTAGAGACCTCATTTTATAGTTCTGCAGATGCCTTATCATATCGTTATTATGCACCACATGCCTGTTCACATGAACAGCTTATCAAACACACCTTACGATCAGCATTAATAAGGGAAAGATCTACATGAGTGTCATATTGGCATCAGTCTTTTGGGTGACATTGGGCAGTCACCCAGCTGACCCTATTTGCCACTTCTGTGCTTTTGGTTCCAAATGGAAAATTCCATATTATATCTAGTTAGCATAAATGTCTTAGGTGAAATTGTGCAGTCACCCAGATTATTCATTTTATTAAAAGCTTATGGTAGATGCAATTTATGTATGTTACAGCAGGTCTGAACTTGTAGAACTTTTTATAAAATAAAATATTTGTAATTCCTTTTAGTTCATTTGATGCCAGAAAGAGTCGCAATGTAACATTATTATCAAACTTTAATGGTCTAGATTTAATGGAATAATAAACACAGTAGAATAAAGTAATCAATAAATGCATAAAATATAAGACAACACAAAAAAGCACATAGGGGCCGAATTATCATTGTGCGAGCGGACATGATCCGATATTGCGGATCATATCCGCTGCACTTCGATAAATGCTGACAGCATACACTCTCGGCATTTATTATTGCACCAGCAGTTCTTGTGAACTGCTGGTGCAATGCCGCCCCCTGCAGATTTGCGGCCAATTGGCCGCTAGCAGGTGGTGTCATTCAACCTGATCGTATTCGATCTGGTTGATTTCTGGTGATGTCTGTCCGCCGCCTCAGAGCAGGCAGACAGGTTATGGAGCAGCGGTCTTTAGACCGCTGCTTCATAACTTGTGTTTTCGGCGAGCCTGAAGACTTGTCAGAAACATACAGAGCTTGATAAATATCCCCCTTAGTTTGCATTTCAAACTAGTACTAGAATATTTCTTACTAATTTCAAAGTTAGTTCAAGTTTTCTTCCCCTACATCATGTGTCAGCCATCAGCCAATCACAACAGACATATACGTATCTACTGTGAATTCTTGCTCAGTAAATAATTGTGCACATTTACAGAAAATAATGGAAGTGAACTGGAAAGTTGTTTAAAACTGCTGCTCTGTCTGAATCATCAATGTTTCATTTTGACTTAAGTGTTACTTTAAAGGGACAGTAAAGTAAAAAAAAATATTTAATGATTTAAATAGGGCATGTAATTTTAAACAACTTTCCAATTTACTTTTATTACCAATTTTGCTTTGTTCTCTTGGTATTCTTAGTTGAAAGCTAAATCTAGGAGTGTCATGTGCTAATTTCTTAGACCTTGAAGACTGCCTCTAATCTGAAAGCATTTTGACAGTTTTTCACCACTACAGGGAGTTGGTTCATGTGTTTCATATAGATAACATTGAGTTCAGACACGTGAAACTCCTAGGAGTCAGCACTGATTGGATAAAAATGCAAGTCTGTCAAAAGAACTGAAATAACGGGGCAGTTTGCAGAGGCATAGATGCAAGGTAATCACAGAGGTAAAAAGTATATTATTATAACTGTGTTGGTTATGCAAAACTGGTGAATGAGTAACAAAGGGATTATCTACCTTTTTAAACAACAAAAATTCTGGTGTTTTTTTGAAGCTAATATCTCGCTGAGATAAAAACAAAATTGCTGTAACAATGGGTCTCAAAATGGCAGATTTTTTAAGGGTTTCTACCCATCCCTTCTAATTTCTGTGAGTTTTGAGATGGGCAAATGTTTTCCAATTTTTGAAAAATGAAATTAATTTTAACACATTTATTAATTTGTTTTGAATTTTGAATGCTTGTACAACATTCTAACGTTCGTTAATTGTAATAGTATATCTAATATTTTCTTTGAATGTATTATTCGATTCTGATTTTTCTAATTCAAATATTGCATAATTTAAATCGAATTATGTAATATTTAAATTAGAAAAATTAGAATCAATATATTTGTAATAGTATTTATAATGCTCTCTTTAAATGTAATGTCCGAATTATGCAATATTCAAAAATAGGAAAATTCCAATTGAAATATGTGTATCTATTATGTATCAATTTACTAAATTCCCTACCCCATGAACTATTGAACTTCTGAATAGTATTTGTTAAATTAAATGACATTTTTAATGTGGATACTCAATCTAATTATGAACATTCGAAAACAAAAGTAATTTTTGAAAACCAGAAATAACATAAGATAATTACCGAATTTTAATGGATTTTCATTCTTATTAACATTCAATTGTCCAAAACAAATGTCCACAGGACTATTTATTCTACCAAATGAATTACACTTTCACCACATTTCCCCATCGTGATCAGCTCCATCTATCTGATAACCTTTAACTTTTTGCTACCTAGAACCAGCTCCACTGTGAAAGATTTCCACATCACAAAAATGACTTAAAAACAATCCAAAACAATCCACTGAAACATAAACTAAATAAATAAGTAAATAAATATGTTCAAGAGACAAAATAAAAATAAATGTGAGACAGCCTTGTTAGCTTTGACATAATGAGACTCACTGGAATGATAGAGTCTTTATGAATTCTGCATGCTTAAACCAGGGTTAGGTAACAAACAATACAAATATATAAGCTAATGGTGAAAACTTTGGTAAAATGTTATAAAACATAGGTTAAGTTAGCTTCTCTCACTTTAGTCTTTTCATATAACAAGCAGACCGAGCTTTTATCTTCTCAGTGTCTAGTGAAGGGCTGTTTCAGAATCAAACAAGCTGGAATATCTGAGAAGCCCAGCTCACCACATGCCCTTACTAGAGCACTGGATGTAAACACAGTGTTCAAACAAAGGGCATGGGTAAGAGAGCTATGAGATTAAACTTTATAGCTTAACTCTCTGTAGTACTTTAATCAAAGAAAGACTTCCTTTAAAAAAGTTTCTTCTTTCTATCTAGATGAATATAAACTTGCATAAGTAACATAAATGCAGATCTTCCGATAGCAGAGGAATCCAGGTTTAAGGTAACCTAAGTCAGACCGTCCAGGGCAAGTCCGCACAAAATCAGTTAACAAATGCAAAGTTCACAAACAAGCTAAAGTCCTAAATCAAGTCAGTCTAAACAAAAGGTTAAACAGAAGCATAGTCAGGGGAAGCAGAAGTCAAAACAGTAAATCCAAATAGTTACTGCCAGAGTAAGCGGAATTAATTTAATACACAAGCAACCACAAAATATATAGCTTATAAAGACTACTACATTTAGGGCCTAATTGATCTTCTAGGTTTCCTTAAAAGCACAGTATACCTTACTGCAGCAGGAACAGAACTCACTCTCCTAGCCAAGTGGCTATTATGCCATTTTATTTTTAAATATTTATTTTTAGATTAAGGGATTGGAAACGTTTAATGATTCCATGCACAAATAATCAAGCATTTAATGATTAGCTGTTTATATTAAAACATTGCTTTTAGAACACATATATATATATATATATATATATATATATATATATATATATATATATATATATAGTATTCATACATAAATAGTATAGCATATGCCTTTAGGACTCATATGCCTTTAAGAGTATTGTGAAAAGTCAAAATAGGGACCTCAGTGCAAACCTCTATATATGTATATGGCAATTCTAGAAATAACAGCCCTCCCCTATGGCTGTCACGTGTAAATGGATACAAAAAGGGGAAAACAGTAGAACAGTACTAAGAAGCAAAACATATAAGCCAGCAGTGATAAAAGAAATATTATGTGCTCCACTAAACATGTCTTCTATCACTTAAAAGCGTTTATTTATAATAGTATACATAAACATAGATGCAATAATAAAACCCTTAAGAATTAATCTACTTAAGAAATCATGTGACCGATCACAATAAAAAACTGCAGCAAGTGAGATGTCTGTATTCAGACTGTTTAAAATGTTAAAGCCAAAATATATAAGACACTAAATTCTCAGTTGTCTACCTGTAAATATGTCCAATTCACGTTTGCAATGTTCACATTAATATTGTATAGACCACCTTTTTTGTAGTATGCCACATCTAGATTCAAATTGTATATGGTATTTAGCTTCCAGTGTCTGTATTGATATTGCCAGGTAGACTTCAAACAGATATTATCAGTATGGTGTCCTTTATGGTCTTTAATTTCAAACAGTTCATACATTTACCTTGTGCCCAGGGGTCTCCTCCTCAGTCCCACAGTAAGCCTGCTCTGTGTATGCTTACCCGGAACTCCACAATTACGGTTGGAGCAGAGATACTTTCCCCAAAGGATAACTCCTTTCAAAGTTTCCCCGCTTGGCAGCACTTGAGTCTGCTGAAAGCGGAATGCCAAACACTTCCGCATCACGTGTTCGATGGGGGCCAATCACCACTGTCAAAAAACGGCTCCAGTTAGATAAAGTGGATCTGTGTACATAAATAAAACAATATATACAAAACATATACATATAAAACTTGCTATAGGTGAAGACCTGTTATGAGAACTATTAACTCAGGGAATATCCCTCTTACGTCTAAAATGCACTTGGTTACTTAGTGGTTATTGCATCTTTTAATTTAGAACAGCTTTGAATAGAAACAACTTTATTAAAAGGAAATTCCTAGATGCATAACCAGATGTGACTTCAATCCAGAACAAAAGGGTTCATATAACATTCTGAATTTAAGCCCTTTGGATATAAGGTCCCTAATTTATGTATACGATGCAATATCCACTAAATAACCAAGTAAGGAGTCTGTAAAATACTAAACACAATTGTTCCTGTCAATTTCTCTGCACAGAGAGTACTTTATTTTCATCCTGTGTAGGTGCAATCCAGGAGTCGTTTTTTGACAGTGGTGATTGGCCGCCATCGAACATGTGACGCGAAAGTGTTTGGCATTCCGCTTTCAGCAGACTCAAGTGCTGCAAAGTCGGGAAACTTTGAAAGGAGTTATCCTTTGGAGAAAGTATCTCTGCTCCAACCGCAATCATGGAGATCAGGTTAATCATACACAGAGCAGGCTTACTGTGGGACTGAAGAGGAGACCCATGGGCACAGGGTTAACGTAAGAACTGTTTGAAATTAATAACCATAAAAGACACCATACCGGTAATATCTGTTTGAAGTCTACATGGCAATATCAATACAGACACTGGAAGCTAAATACCATTAGTTATGTTGCGAACCTTAAAATTTCGGTTCGCGAACGGCGGACTCGAACTTCCTCTACTGTTCGCGAACTGGAGAACCGCCATTGACTTCAATAGGCAGGCGAACTTTAAAACCCACAAGGACTCTTTCTGGCCACAATAGTGATGGAAAAGTTGTTT
Organism: Bombina bombina; assembly: GCF_027579735.1. Classification (NCBI taxonomy): domain Eukaryota; kingdom Metazoa; phylum Chordata; class Amphibia; order Anura; family Bombinatoridae; genus Bombina; species Bombina bombina. The sequence goes on along the minus strand of NC_069507.1, from coordinate 259,998,425 downwards.
CAAGGAGACTAACACCTGGACGGATGGGGATCCATGGCAAAACTCCCACGGAAAATTACATAGTTGATGCAGAGTCTGGTTTTAAGCCATAAAGTGCCTTAATCACCTAACATTCCTAATTTTTTTTTAATAACGTGCTTTAAAACATCAGGTATGATGTAGTATCGATCAGGTAGTGTAAGGGTTACGCTCGCTTCACAGTGACAGACCAAACTCCCTGTGTAACGCACCGCAAACAACTGCAAACAGACCATTTGCACAACCACGAGTTAGATAGATTTGATAGATACATACATTACATAGATCAATAGATGCAATATACATATTATAGATACAAATTACATAGATCAATAGATGCAATATACATTTGATGATAGATGCGAATTACATAGATCAATCTATGCAATATACATTTGATAGATACGAATTACATAGATCAAAAGATGCAATATACATTTGATAGATACGAATTACATCAATCAATAGATGCAATTTATATTTGATAGATACGATTGATAGTTAGATAGATTTTATAGATAAATAGATAAATTTGATAGATATATGATTTCCCTGGCAGAGTATAACAATAAGACATGCGGTCTGGGACCCGTGGTGTGTTAAGTAGTATTATTCTTAGCAGTTTACTACCTGTTACTCCCCCTATCGGGTGCGGTCTATATGGGCTGCATTTTTGGAACAGGGAGATGGAAGAAGATGATTGGTCTGTCCTCCTACTTCAAATTTGGCCTAAACACAAGTGGCTGAATCAAATCAGTCCAGCCACGAGATAGATAGACTTAATAGATAGATATACATAGATTGATAGATAGAATCAATAGAAGATAAATAGATCGATTTGATAGATATATAATTGCCCTTACAAAGTATAATAATAAAACATGCGTTCTGGGAGCCATGGTAACTAGGTTGTGTTAAGTAGTACTATTCTTAGCACTTTAATCCCTGTAACTCCCCCTATCGGGGGAGGTCTATATAGCCTGCATGATCACCCTGACAAATTATAATAACAAGACAAGCGGTCTGGGACCCATGGTAACTAGGTTGTGTTTATATTAGTACTATTCTTAGCACTTTAATCCATGTTACTCCCCCTATCTGTGTAGGTCTATATGGCCTGCATGATTACCCTGAGAAAGTATAACAACAAGACATGCGGTCTGCGACCCATGGTAATTAGGTTGTGTTTAGTAGTACTATTCTTAGCACTTTAATCCCTTTTACTCCCCCTGTCGGGGGAGGTCTATATGGCCTGCATGATTACCCTGACAAAGTATAACAACAAAACATGTTGTCTGGGACCCATGGTAACTAGGTTGTGTTAAGTTGTACTATTCTTAGCACTTTAATCCCTGTAACTCCCCCTATCGGGGGAGGTCTATACAGCCTGCCTGATAACCCTCACCAAATTATATCAACAAGACATGCGGTCTGGGACCCATGGTAACTAGGTTGTGTTTATATTAGTACTATTCTTAGAACTTTAATCCCTTTTACTCCCCCTATCGGGGGAGGTCTATACGGCCTGCCTTATTACCCTCACCAAATATAACAACAAGAAGACATGCGGTCTGGGACCCATGGTAACTAGGTTGTGTTAAGTTGTACTATTCTTAGCACTTTAATCCCTGTAACTCCCCCTGTCGGGGGAGGTCTGTACGGCCTGCCTGATTACCCTGACCAAATATAAAAACAAGAAATTTGGTCTGGGACCCCATGGTAACTAGGTTGTGTTAAGTGGTACTATTCTTAGCACTTTAATCCCTTTTACTCCCCCTATCGGGGGAGGTCTATACGGCCTGCCTGATTACCCTCACCAAATATAACAACAAGACATGTGGTCTGGGACCCATGGTAACTAGGTTGTGTTAAGTTGTACTATTCTTAGCACTTTAATCCCTGTAACTCCCCCTATCGGGGGAGGTCTATACGGCCTGCCTGATTACCCTCACCAAATATAGCAACAAGACATGCAGTCTGGGACCCATAGTAACTAGGTTGTGTTAAGTAGTACTATTATTAGCACTTTAATCCCTGTAACTCCCCCTATCGGGGGAGATCTATATGGCCTGCCTGATTACCCTCACCAAATATAACAACAAGACATACGGTCTGGGACCATCGTAACTAGGTTGTGTTTATATTAGTACTATTCTTAGCACTTTAATCCCTGTAACTCCCCCTATTGGGGGAGGTCTATACGGCCTGCCTGATTACCCTCACCAAATATAACAACAAGACATGCGGTCTGGGATCCATCGTAACTAGGTTGTGTTTATATTAGTACTATTCTTAGCACTTTAATCCCTTTTACTCCCCCTATCGGGGGAGGTCTATACGGTCTGTCTGATGACCCTCACCAAATATAACAACAAGACGTGCGGTCAGGGAACCATGGTAAGGTTACTTCCTTTTGCACAATCAAGTATACCAGTTGCAGAGGTTATGACCCTGCATTATGGCTGCACCTCTCCCTAAAACGGGGATCTGTTACAGAGTCTGTGGGCCTGTATGCAAAGAGCTGGCCTGCCTGAAAGGAGCAGCAAGGCAAATCAAAAGATGCAATATACATTTGATAGATAAGAAATACAGAGATCGATAGATGCAATATATATTTGATAGATACGATTGATAGTTAGATAGATTAGATAGATAGATTTGATAGATATATTATTTCAATGACAGAGTATTAAAAGACGTGTGGTCAGGGAACCATGGTAAGGTTACTTCCTTTTGCATAATGGAGTACAGGTTGGGGTCCGGGATTGCCTTTTTGTGCTGTTTGATTCTTTCAGGTATACCAGTTGCCGAGGTTCTGACCCTGCATTCTGGCTGCACCTCTCCCTGCAAGAGAGATCTGTTACAGAGTCTGTGGGCCTGTATGCAAAGAGCTGGCCTGCCTGAAAGGAGAAGCAAGGCAGAGGGATCGATTCATGCCTATAAGAAACCAGAGGGCATGATACCTGCTGGAAGTGTGCAGTGGGGCAGAGGGATCTATTCCTGCCTAGAAGCAGACAGGCAGAGGGGACGCTATATGCGTGGGAGCCCACTGAGAACAGCCCAGCTGGGGGAGATACAGCCGCTGGCTTGACCCCGGTCTCAGCCACGATAGCCCTGTTCCCACTATTTGGAGGCAGAGGGATCAATTCCGGCCAAGAAGCAGCCTGGCAGGTGGATTTATTCCTGCCTAGAAGCAGACAGGCAGAGGAGACGATACCTGCTAAGAAAGAGCTGCAGTGCAGAGAGGATGCTACCTGACTGGGAGTCCACTGAGACCAGCCCAGCTGCGGGAGATACACCTGCTGGCTTGACCCCAGTCTCAGCAACTATATCTCTGGTCCCACTATATGGTGGCCACCCCTGGGTTTGGACAGAGGAAGGGAGACCCCCTAGTGGAGTAATGCTACTTCCGGGAGATGCAAAAAGATGTTTGGACACCAAGTACAGGTCGTTCTCCTTCAGCCTTTTTATACGAGGGTCCACGACCCCCAACAGGCACAACAGCATGAAACACCACATATGCCATCCTTTTGCACAATAGATTACAGATATGGCATTGATTGTAGGAACCCGGAGATAATTTTTAGGAACAGGGAAATTGAACAAAAAACCATGCTTGGACACCCAGTACAGGTCGTTCTCCTTCAGCCTTTTTATACGATGGTCCACGACCCTCAACAGGCACAACAGCATGAAACACCACGTATGACATCCTTTAGCACAATCAAGTACTGGTATGGCATCGTTTTTAGGAAACCATAGATAATTTTTCGGAACCGTGAGATGGAAAAAGATGCTTGGTCGGTCCTCCTACTTAAAATTTGGGGCACTGCACGTGCAATCTACTGTGCCACCAGATATGAGTGGTGTGTTAATGACTGAGTACTATTCTTAACAGTTTCATCACTGTTATGTGCCGTTTTTTGGTTTGGGTTTTGTAGCCACAGTGCAGCACCAGAGGCCAGAAAATTTAGGCATGTCCAAATGCATGAAAAATTCGGTATTGTTGCAGCCGCTGCTGTAGCAGCGGCCAGAAAAATTGATGTTTGTAAAACAGTTAGAAAGTGCCCTAAAACCTTGCGGGTTGAACACTAGTTGTTGGTGGATAAGTCACGCAAGTCATCCTGCATTCGAAGAAAAAATACGCCAGCGTGTGTACGATTTGTAGCCCAAGGCAGCTCATCTCATCATCAGGCCTTTTTTACTCAAATGTATCGCCAAATGTCAGTCCCTTCGGGATCCACCCCTCATTCATTTTAATAAAGGTGAGATAATCAAGACTTTTTTGACCTAGGCGACTTCTCTTCTCAGTGACAAAACCTCCTGCTGCACTGAAGGTCCTTTCTGACAGGACACTTGAAGTGGGGCAGGCCAGAAGTTCGATTGCAAATTGGGATAGCTCAGGCCACAGGTCAAGCCTGCACACCCAGTAGTCAAGGGGTCCATCGCTCCTCAGAGTGTCGAGATCCGCAGTTAATGCTAGGTAGTCTGTTACCTGTCGGTTGAGTCTTTCTCTGAGGCTGGACCCCGAAAGGCTCTGGCGATGCATAGGAGTTAAAAAGGTCTGCATGTCCTCCATCAACAACACATAAGGAAAGCGTCCTGTCCTTGCCGCAGTGGTTGTGGGAGGAGGAGGAGGATTACTTTCATCTCTTCCCCTGTTAGATTCCCGTTGTGCTGTGACATCACCCTTATACGCTGTGTAAAGCATAGTTTTTAATCTATTTTTGAACTGCTCCATCCTTTCCGACTTGCGGGAATTTGGTAAAATTTCAGTCACTTTATGCTTATACCGGGGGTCTAGTAGCGTGGACACCCAGTACAGGTCGTTCTCCTTCAGCTTTTTATACGAGGGTCCCTCAACAGGCACGACAGCATGAAAGACCTCATTTGCACAAGGTTAGATGCCGAGCTAATCATGTCCCGTTCCTTGTCCTCACTGATGTCACTGAAGCTATCTTCTTCCCCCCAGCCACGTACAACACCACGGGTACCAGATAGGTGACAATAACAGGCACCCTGGGATGCCTGTTGTGCTTGGTCTTCCTCCTCCTCCTCAAAGCCACATTCCTCCTCTGAATCCTCTTCCTCACAATCCTCTTCCTCTTCACGCTCATCTACGGCCTGATCCAGCACTCTTTGCAGGGCACACTCCAGGAAGAAAACAAATGGTATGATTTCGCTGATTCTGCCTTCGGTGCAAATGACAAGGTTTGTCACCTCCTCAAAAGGACGCATGAGCCTACAGGCATGAGCGTCCAGTAATTTGGCAAAAAAAATCCCTAGCTCCCCAGAGGCTGTCCTAGCACCCTGGTCATACATATACTCATTAACAGCTTTTTCTTGTTGGAGCAGGCGGTCGAACATTAGGAGTGTTGAATTCCAACGTGTCGGGCTGTCGCAAATCAAGCGCCTCACTTGCAGGTTGTTTCAACGCTGGATATCGGACAAGTGCACCATGGCCGTGTAGGAACGCCTGAAATGGCCACACACCTTCCTGGCCTGCTTCAGGACGTCATGTAAGCCTGGGTACTTATGCACAAAGCGTTGTACAATCAGATTACACACATGTGCCATGCACGGCACATGTGTCAACTTGCCCAATTTCAATGCCGCCACAAAATTTCTTCCATTGTCAGAAACAACCTTGCCAATCTCCAGTTGGTGCGGAGTCAGCCACTGATCCACCTGTGCGTTCAGGGAGGACATGAGTGCTGGTGCGGTGTGACTCTCGGCTTTCAGGCAAGTCAACCCCAAGACAGCGTGACACTGCCGTATCCGGGATGTTGAATAGTACCTGGGGAGCTGGGGGGGTGCCGTTGATGTGGAGCAAGATGCAGCAGCAGAAGAGGACTCAGCCGAGGAAGAGGATATGGAAGAGGATGGAGTAGGAGGAGTAGAGGAGGTAGAAGCAGGCCTGCCTGCAAGTCGTGGCGGTGTCACCAACTCCTCTGCAGAGCCATGCAATCGAGTACAGGTTTGGGATTGACTTTTGTGAAAAGAAATTTCGGCCAGGTACCTTCCACTGCGGTGTCCCAATAGATACAAATTTTTTGAAAGCCTCAGACTCCACAAGCTTGTATGGTAAAAACTGGCGGGCTAAGAGTTCAGACAAGCCAGCTGTCAGACGCCGTGCAAGGGGGTGACTTTGGGAAATTGGCTTCTTATACTCAAACATGTCCTTGACAGACACCTTACCTCCATGTCTGTAATGCTGCCTGACTGAGACATATCACTGTTATATACATCCTCTGTCAATGATGGTTGCGCATCACTCATTTCTTCCAACTGATGTGTCAATAACTCCTCTGACAGATCAAGTGAAGCAGCTGTGGTGCTAGTGTTGATGGTGGCGGCAGGTGGGCGAGTGGCACTGGTCACTTGAGAGGTGCCCAAAGCACAGCTGGAGGTGGATGGTGTGTCAAGGTTAGGACTAGGAGCAGAAGCTGTAGAAGATTGGGTATCCTGTGTTAGCCATTCAACTAGGTCCTCCTCAGAACTTTTCACGTCCCTGGCACCTGGCCTCTGAACAATGTGCATATTTTGTAGGGTCTAAAGGAATCACGGCACCACGACCACAACGGCACCTGCGCGGTGGCCTGCCTCTGCCTGTCATATTTTTTTAAATGTACACTTACAATACTATTAAACAAATTATGAGTGGTGGCACTGGGCAAGTGGGCACAGTATACGCTGTGAGCCTGACACAAAAAAGCAGACTGATGTTTCAAAGTCAACAATGTTTATTTTTTTAAATATTAAAAGTACTGTGACAAAAAATATGATTGGTGGCACTAGTTGGCTAGTGGGCCTGGCACACACGCTGGCAGGCAGGAAACTGCAATTCAATTGCACTAGCAGACTGATGATTCACAGTAAAAAAAGTTTTAATTTTAAATATTAACACTACTGTAATAACAAATATGATTGGTGGCACTAGTTGGCAAGTGGGCCCGGCACACACGCTGGCAGGCAAGCAACTGCAATTCAATTGCACTAGCAGACTGATGATTCACAGTCAAAAAAGTTTTCATTGTAAATATTTACACTACTGTTATAACAAATATGATTGGTGGCACTAGTTGGCAAGTGGGCCTGGCACACACGCTGGGAGGAAGGCAACTGCAATTAGATTACACTAGCTGACTGATGATTCACAGTCAAAAAAGTTTTTTTTTAAAATATTTAAAATACTGTTATAAGAAATATGATTGGTGGCACTAGTTGGCAAGTGGGTCTGATACACACGCTGGCAGGCAGGCAACTGCAATTCAATTGCACTAGCAGACTGGTGATTCACAGTCAAAAATGTTTTGATTTTAAATATTTTCAAAACTGTTATAACAAATATAATTGGTGGCACTACTTGGCAAGTGGGCCTGGCACACACACTGGGAGGAAGGCAACTACAATTAGATTACTCTAGATGACTGGTGTTTCTCAGTCAAGAAAGTTTTTATTTTAAATATTTACAATACTGTTATAACAAATATGAGTGGTGGCACTAGTTGGCAAGTGGGCCTGGTACACACGCTGGCAGGCAGGCAACTGCAATTCAGTTGCACTAGCAGAATGATGATTCACAGTCAAAAAGGTTTTTAATTTAAATATTTACAATACTGTTATAACAAATTTGATTGGTGGCACTAGTTGGCTAGTGGGCATGGCACACATGCTGGCAGGCAGGAAACTGCAATTCAATTGCACTAGCAGACTAATGATTCACAGTCTAATTTTTTTTTATTTTAAATATTTACACTACTGTTATAACAAATATGATTGGTGGCACTAGTTGGCAAGTGGGCCTGGCACACACGCTGGCAGGCAGGCAGGCAACTGCAATTCAATTGCACTAGCAGACTGATGATTCACAGTCAAAAAATTTTTGATTTTAAATATTTTCAAAACTGTTATAACAAATATGATTGGTGGCAATAGTTGGCAGCAAGTGGGCCTGGCACACACGCTGGCAGGCAGGCAACTTCAATTAGATTACACTAGCAGACTGATCTTTCACAGTCAAATTTTTTTTTTTAAATATTTACACTACTGTCATAACAAATATGATTGGTGGCACTAGTTGGAAAGTGGGCCTGGCACACACGCTGGGAGGAAGGCAACTGCAATTAGATTACACTAGATGACTGATGTTTCTCAGTCCAAAAAGTTTTTATTTTAAATATTTACAATACTGTTATAACAAATATGATTGGTGGCACTAGTTGGCAAGTGGGCCTGGCACGCACGCTGGCAGGCAGGCAACTGCAATTCAATTGCACTAGCAGACTGATGAATCACAGTCAAAAAAGTTTTTATTTTAAATATTTACACTACTGTTATAACAAATATGATTTGTGGCACTAGTTGGAAAGTGGGCCTGGCACACACGCTGGCAGACAGGAAACTGCAATTAAATAATAGCAGACTGATGTAAAAGTTTGTTTTTAAAAAAGTTACACTAATGTTACAACAGATAGGAGTGATGGCACTCAGGACAGAAGTAGGCACAGTATGTGCTGGCAGCCTGACAGACAAGCTGGCACTAGTGGCAGGCTGGACTGGCAACTAAAATTAAATAACACTAGAAGACTGATGTAAAAGTTTATTTTTACAAAATTTAAATGAATGTTACACCAGATAGGAGTGGTGGACTGGCACTGAGGATGGAAGTAGGCACAGTATATGCTGGCAGCCTGACACACAGGCTGGCACTAATGGCAGCCAGGCTGGCCTGGCAACTAAAATTAAATAACACTAGAAGAGGACTGATGTAAAAAAAAAAATTAATATAAGTGGTGGAAAAAAGAGCTATTAATCACACTATATGATGTGGACCTGACACACAGGACTGATGGAAAATGAAATTAGATTACACTAGCAAAATTATTTAAAAGTTTTTTTTTTTAAATTTACAGTAATGTTAAGCAGATATGAGTGGTGGCTGGCACAGCAATTAACCACAGTATATGCTGTGTAAGCCTGACACACAGGCCTGATAGAAAATGAAATTAGATTACACTAGCAAACTGATTTTAAAGTTTTTTTTAAAAAAAAAATACACTAATGATTGTTAATCAGATATCAGTGATGGCACAGAGCAATTAACCACAGTCTATGCTGTGTGAGCCTGACACACAGGCCTGATAGAAAATTAAATTAGATTACACTAGCAAAATGATTTCAAAGTTTTTTTGTTTAAATTTACAATAATGTTAATAAGATATGAGTGGTGGCTGGCACAGAGCAATTAACCACAGTATATGCTGTATGAGCCTGAGACACAGGCCTGATAGAAAATGAAATTAGATTACACTAGCAAAATGATTTAAAAGTTTTTTTGTTTAAATTTACAATAATGTTAAGCAGATATGAGTGGTGGCTGGCACAGCAATTAACCACAGTATATGCTGTGTAAGCCTGACACACAGGCCTGATAGAAAATTAATGATTTAAAAGTTTTTGTGTTTAAATTTACACTAATGTGTTAAGCAGATATCAGAGGTGGCACTAAACACAGTATATGCTGTGAGCCTCACACACTAGCTGAAAGCCAGGCAAATGCAAATAAAACTCCAAAAAAAAAAAAAGAAAAAAAATGACTGAAGTTCTAGCCCTAAAAAGGGCTTTTTGGGGTGCTGTCCTTGCAGCAGAGATGAGATGAGTCCTTCAGGACTGTAGTGGACACTAAATACACTAGCCTAGCTATCTATTTCTCTATAATGTCAGGAGCAGCAACACTAAACCTCCTCACACTAAGAAAGCAGGATCGTAATGAATCTGAAATGGCTGCTGCCCAGGAGCTGGGAGGGTCTGTGAGGGAGTGTCTGCTGCTGATTGGCTCAAATGTGTCTGAAGGCTGTGAGATACAGGGTCAAAGTTTCCTCAATGATGAGGAATAGGGGGCAAATCGAACATTGCATATGTTCGCCGCAGCGGCGAACGCGAACAAGCTATGTTCGCCGGGAACTGTTCTCCAGCGAACTGTTCACGACATCACTAAATACCATATGAAATTTAAATTTAAAGGTGTAAAACTACAAAAAAGTTGGTCTATACAATATTAATGTGGACATTGCAAACATGAATTGAACATATTTACAGGTAGGCAACTAAGAATTCAGTGTCATATATTTTGGCTTTAACAGTTTAAACAGTCTGATTACAAACATCTCGCTTGCTGCAGTTTTTTATTGTGATCGGTCACATGATTTCTTAAGTAGATTAATTCTTAAGTGTTTTATTATTGCATCCATGTAAATGTATACTATTATAAATAAATGCTTTTAAGTGATAGAAGACATGTTTAGTGGAGCACATAATATTTCTTTTATCACTGCTGGCTTATATGTTTTGCTTCTTAGTGCTGTTCTAGTTTTCCCCTTTTTGTAGACTTTAGGAGTATTGCCTTTAAGAAATAAGCTACTCTTGTATTTTTCTGTCTGTTCTCATGGCAGATATTATCTAGAAAGAGTGGGATGTAACATTCTAAAAGACAGATAATGCTAGGCTAGTTTGAGAACATTTGCTTGTTATGAAAAACACTCTTATGATTGACATAACGCTAGACACACCTGCGAAACCTGTAGGTTTAATGATAAGAATTGCTAAGGAGCTGAGTAGTCTGCTGGGTAAAATCTTCGAGAGCAGTTTCATACAGCATTTATGAGATTAGCTGCCTGTATTCTACTGAATTATGCTGAGTCTCTGTGCTATCTTGATGACCTGCCTGTGTGCCACTGTACACTGCTATTAATGTCTTATTTAAAACTCAAAGATAAGTAATGCAATTATAGTTTAATCACTGCTTAGTGTAACCATTATGTTTTAATAAATTTGCAAACTGATTACTGATTTGTGTTATAGCAATATGTTCATAATAAGTACTCAATACTATAGTGGGACCTAGTTTAAGCTTATCCCAGCCCCAGGACATAACAAAATCTGTTTTTTAGCACACCTTACAAAATGTTTATATACACATCTTTTGGGAGTGCTGCCAATATGACCCAGTAATTACACAAACAGAAAAGTATTGGCGCACATCCATTTTCAAAAGCTCAACATATTTTTTGAACTGCTGCCTGTAAATTTGATAACTAGCAAAAGTAGTCAGATTGTGCCGAATTTGCATTC
>NC_069507.1:259962274-259982274 GCF_027579735.1 Bombina bombina | reverse complement strand
ACTTTTACTTCTTGTTTCAGTTGATTGGTGGAAGATGTCCAGTAACCTACACATCTACAAATAGTTATTTGGTTCTCTAGAACTTATGAGTGCAGACAGAGGGTACTCACCACCACTGCTTAAGGTGTTTCCCCAACCAGAAATAAGACACATGGTGCCGGCATCAGCACATTGGGTGGGGAGGCTGATGGACTGGATTCTCCCACTCAGCCTTGCTGGCTCAGATAGCTTGATCAGCATGATATCATTGTCCAAGAGATATGAGTTATAATTTGGGTGGCGAATGATCTTTGCAGAGTCAATAAACTGCTCTGTGCCCTCCTGCACCTCAATGTTATGTTCTCCCAGTCTGACTTGGATTCTCCTGATATAGAAATAAGAAAACATATAAAATAAATGCAAAGAAAGTGTGACATGTGTTTCTCTAACAGCATTAAATAATAATAAAACTATTTTTGAATTCCTGGCTCAATGTTTGTCGGTATAGATAGAATATTGTAATTCAACTTGTATCACCATTCTTTATAACACTCACGATTTGTAGCAGTGAGCAGCAGAGACGACCCACAAATCATTAATCAGGGACCCTCCACAGAAATGGTAACCAGAGTTCAGGGACACCTGATAAGAGACAGAGTTCTGAGGGCAGGTGTAACCGCCTACGATCTTATCATCATCAAATGGAAAGGCCGCTGTCAAAAGAGGGTTTATGTTATTAATTTGGAAATGGCACAGAATACAGACAATAGATAGAGATATTGGGGCCTATTTATCAAATGTCTTTGGGACCTGATCCGACAGCGCGGATCAGGTCCGCAAGACATCACTGAATGCGGAGAGCAATATGCTCTCCATATTCAGCATTGCACCAGGAGCTCACAAGAGCTGCTGGTGCAACGCTCCCCCTGCTGACTCGCGGCCAATCCGCTGCCAGCAGAGAGGTGTCAATCAACCCGATCATACTCGATCGGGTTGAATTCCAGCGATTCCTGTCCGCCTGCTCAGAGCAGGCGGACAGGGTTATGGAGCAGCGGTCTTTAGACCGCTGCTCCATAACTTGTGTTTCTGGCAAGTCTGAAGACTCTCCAGAAACACGGGACATCAAGATCCATTTGGAGCTTGATAGATAGGCCCGATTATCATCAGTTGCTTGTCAATCAATTTCAATTTTTAGCAGAAATACAATCTAATCCAATACCTCAATTTTCCTTTCTTATTTACCCAAGTAATGATGTTTAATGATTTATTTTTATATATATCAATTCCAGAAAACATTGGGGCATATGTATTAAGCTACGAATGGAGCTTGATGCCTTGTGTTTCTGGCGAGTCATCAGACTCGCCAGAAACAGCAGTTATGAAGCAGCGGTCACAAAGACCGCTGAACCATAACCTGTCCACCTGCTCTGATCAGGTGGACAGACATTGGCGGAAATCAACCTGATCGAATAGGATCGGGTTGATTGACACCCCCCTGCTGGCGGCCGATTGACCGCGAGTCTGCAGGAGGCAGCGTTGCACCAGCAGCTCTTGTGAGCTGTTGGTGCAATGCTGAATACGGCGAGCATATTGCTCGCCGTATTCAGCGAGGTCTGGCGGACCTGATCTGCAGTGTTGGATCAGGTCTGCCAGACCTTGATAACTATGGGCCATAGTAACAAGAAATTATATAGTTTAGTGGAAGAATGAATTTCTCACAATGTAGCATACAATATACAAGTTAAAGAGAAAGGACATTCTTTATACCATTTATACTACATAGTTGCCTCCTAAAGTATTAATATTACTAAACATTGTTGTATGCTAGAAAAATTGTTTCAATTAAGTAAAGCAATCTAGGCTAAGTAGGAAGAGAAAACAGTTTAACCAAAAACATACCAGCGAGTCCGAGGATGGAGAGAAGGAGGATGCACTTCATGATGATTTTCTGAGGCTTTTGGTTTCTAGAGACCTCATTTTATAGTTCTGCAGATGCCTTATCATATCGTTATTATGCACCACATGCCTGTTCACATGAACAGCTTATCAAACACACCTTACGATCAGCATTAATAAGGGAAAGATCTACATGAGTGTCATATTGGCATCAGTCTTTTGGGTGACATTGGGCAGTCACCCAGCTGACCCTATTTGCCACTTCTGTGCTTTTGGTTCCAAATGGAAAATTCCATATTATATCTAGTTAGCATAAATGTCTTAGGTGAAATTGTGCAGTCACCCAGATTATTCATTTTATTAAAAGCTTATGGTAGATGCAATTTATGTATGTTACAGCAGGTCTGAACTTGTAGAACTTTTTATAAAATAAAATATTTGTAATTCCTTTTAGTTCATTTGATGCCAGAAAGAGTCGCAATGTAACATTATTATCAAACTTTAATGGTCTAGATTTAATGGAATAATAAACACAGTAGAATAAAGTAATCAATAAATGCATAAAATATAAGACAACACAAAAAAGCACATAGGGGCCGAATTATCATTGTGCGAGCGGATATGATCCGCAATATCGGATCATATCCGCTGCACTTCGATAAATGCTGACAGCATACACTCTCGGCATTTATTATTGCACCAGCAGTTCTTGTGAACTGCTGGTGCAATGCCGCCCCCTGCAGATTCGCGGCCAATTGGCCACTAGCAGGTGGTGTCATTCAACCTGATCGTATTCGATCTGGTTGATTTCTGGTGATGTCTGTCCGCCGCCTCAGAGCAGGCAGACAGGTTATGGAGCAGCGGTCTTTAGACCGCTGCTTCATAACTTGTGTTTTCGGCGAGCCTGAAGACTTGTCAGAAACATACAGAGCTTGATAAATATCCCCCTTAGTTTGCATTTCAAACTAGTACTAGAATATTTCTTACTAATTTCAAAGTTAGTTCAAGTTTTCTTCCCCTACATCATGTGTCAGCCATCAGCCAATCACAACAGACATATACGTATCTACTGTGAATTCTTGCTCAGTAAATAATTGTGCACATTTACAGAAAATAATGGAAGTGAACTGGAAAGTTGTTTAAAACTGCTGCTCTGTCTGAATCATCAATGTTTCATTTTGACTTAAGTGTTACTTTAAAGGGACAGTAAAGTAAAAAAAAATATTTAATGATTTAAATAGGGCATGTAATTTTAAACAACTTTCCAATTTACTTTTATTACCAATTTTGCTTTGTTCTCTTGGTATTCTTAGTTGAAAGCTAAATCTAGGAGTGTCATGTGCTAATTTCTTAGACCTTGAAGACTGCCTCTAATCTGAAAGCATTTTGACAGTTTTTCACCACTACAGGGAGTTGGTTCATGTGTTTCATATAGATAACATTGAGTTCAGACACGTGAAACTCCTAGGAGTCAGCACTGATTGGATAAAAATGCAAGTCTGTCAAAAGAACTGAAATAACGGGGCAGTTTGCAGAGGCATAGATGCAAGGTAATCACAGAGGTAAAAAGTATATTATTATAACTGTGTTGGTTATGCAAAACTGGTGAATGAGTAACAAAGGGATTATCTAACTTTTTAAACAACAAAAATTCTGGTGTTTTTTTGAAGCTAATATCTCGCTGAGATAAAAACAAAATTGCTGTAACAATGGGTCTCAAAATGGCAGATTTTTTAAGGGTTTCTACCCATCCCTTCTAATTTCTGTGAGTTTTGAGATGGGCAAATGTTTTCCAATTTTTGAAAAATGAAATTAATTTTAACACATTTATTAATTTGTTTTGAATTTTGAATGCTTGTACAACATTCTAACGTTCGTTAATTGTAACAGTATATCTAATATTTTCTTTGAATGTATTATTCGATTCTGATTTTTCTAATTCAAATATTGCATAATTTAAATCGAATTATGTAATATTTAAATTAGAAAAATTAGAATCAATATATTTGTAATAGTATTTATAATGCTCTCTTTAAATGTAATGTCCGAATTATGCAATATTCAAAAATAGGAAAATTCCAATTGAAATATGTGTATCTATTATGTATCAATTTACTAAATTCCCTACCCCATGAACTATTGAACTTCTGAATAGTATTTGTTAAATTAAATGACATTTTTAATGTGGATACTCAATCTAATTATGAACATTCGAAAACAAAAGTAATTTTTGAAAACCAGAAATAACATAAGATAATTACCGAATTTTAATGGATTTTCATTCTTATTAACATTCAATTGTCCAAAACAAATGTCCACAGGACTATTTATTCTACCAAATGAATTACACTTTCACCACATTTCCCCATCGTGATCAGCTCCATCTATCTGATAACCTTTAACTTTTTGCTACCTAGAACCAGCTCCACTGTGAAAGATTTCCACATCACAAAAATGACTTAAAAACAATCCAAAACAATCCACTGAAACATAAACTAAATAAATAAGTAAATAAATATGTTCAAGAGACAAAATAAAAATAAATGTGAGACAGCCTTGTTAGCTTTGACATAATGAGACTCACTGGAATGATAGAGTCTTTATGAATTCTGCATGCTTAAACCAGGGTTAGGTAACAAACAATACAAATATATAAGCTAATGGTGAAAACTTTGGTAAAATGTTATAAAACATAGGTTAAGTTAGCTTCTCTCACTTTAGTCTTTTCATATAACAAGCAGACCGAGCTTTTATCTTCTCAGTGTCTAGTGAAGGGCTGTTTCAGAATCAAACAAGCTGGAATATCTGAGAAGCCCAGCTCACCACATGCCCTTACTAGAGCACTGGATGTAAACACAGTGTTCAAACAAAGGGCATGGGTAAGAGAGCTATGAGATTAAACTTTATAGCTTAACTCTCTGTAGTACTTTAATCAAAGAAGACTTCCTTTAAAAAAGTTTCTTCTTTCTATCTAGATGAATATAAACTTGCATAAGTAACATAAATGCAGATCTTCCGATAGCAGAGGAATCCAGGTTTAAGGTAACCTAAGTCAGACCGTCCAGGGCAAGTCCGCACAAAATCAGTTAACAAATGCAAAGTTCACAAACAAGCTAAAGTCCTAAATCAAGTCAGTCTAAACAAAAGGTTAAACAGAAGCATAGTCAGGGGAAGCAGAAGTCAAAACAGTAAATCCAAATAGTTACTGCCAGAGTAAGCGGAATTAATTTAATACACAAGCAACCACAAAATATATAGCTTATAAAGACTACTACATTTATGGCCTAATTGATCTTCTAGGTTTCCTTAAAAGCACAGTATACCTTACTGCAGCAGGAACAGAACTCACTCTCCTAGCCAAGTGGCTATTATGCCATTTTATTTTTAAATATTTATTTTTAGATTAAGGGATTGGAAACGTTTAATGATTCCATGCACAAATAATCAAGCATTTAATGATTAGCTGTTTATATTAAAACATTGCTTTTAGAACACACATATATATATATATATATATATATATATATATATATATATATATATATATATATATATATATATATATATATATATATATATATATATATATAGTATTCATACATAAATAGTATAGCATATGCCTTTAGGACTCATATGCCTTTAAGAGTATTGTGAAAAGTCAAAATAGGGACCTCAGTGCAAACCTCTATATATGTATATGGCAATTCTAGAAATAACAGCCCTCCCCTATGGCTGTCACGTGTAAATGGATACAAAAAGGGGAAAACAGTAGAACAGTACTAAGAACCAAAACATATAAGCCAGCAGTGATAAAAGAAATATTATGTGCTCCACTAAACATGTCTTCTATCACTTAAAAGCGTTTATTTATAATAGTATACATAAACATAGATGCAATAATAAAACCCTTAAGAATTAATCTACTTAAGAATCATGTGACCGATCACAATAAAAAACTGCAGCAAGTGAGATGTCTGTATTCAGACTGTTTAAAATGTTAAAGCCAAAATATATAAGACACTAAATTCTCAGTTGTCTACCTGTAAATATGTCCAATTCACGTTTGCAATGTTCACATTAATATTGTATAGACCACCTTTTTTGTAGTATGCCACATCTAGATTCAAATTGTATATGGTATTTAGCTTCCAGTGTCTGTATTGATATTGCCAGGTAGACTTCAAACAGATATTATCAGTATGGTGTCCTTTATGGTCTTTAATTTCAAACAGTTCATACATTTACCTTGTGCCCAGGGGTCTCCTCCTCAGTCCCACAGTAAGCCTGCTCTGTGTATGCTTACCCGGAACTCCACAATTACGGTTGGAGCAGAGATACTTTCCCCAAAGGATAACTCCTTTCAAAGTTTCCCCGCTTGGCAGCACTTGAGTCTGCTGAAAGCGGAATGCCAAACACTTCCGCATCACGTGTTCGATGGGGGCCAATCACCACTGTCAAAAAAACGGCTCCAGTTAGATAAAGTGGATCTGTGTACATAAATAAAACAATATATACAAAACATATACATATAAAACTTGCTATAGGTGAAGACCTGTTATGAGAACTATTAACTCAGGGAATATCCCTCTTACGTCTAAAATGCACTTGGTTACTTAGTGGTTATTGCATCTTTTAATTTAGAACAGCTTTGAATAGAAACAACTTTATTAAAAGGAAATTCCTAGATGCATAACCAGATGTGACTTCAATCCAGAACAAAAGGGTTCAGATAACATTCTGAATTTAAGCCCTTTGGATATAAGGTCCCTAATTTATGTATAAGATGCAATATCCACTAAATAACCAAGGAAGGAGTCTGTAAAATACTAAACACAATTGTTCCTGTCAATTTCTCTGCACAGAGAGTACTTTATTTTCATCCTGTGTAGGTGCAATCCAGGAGTCGTTTTTTGACAGTGGTGATTGGCCGCCATCGAACATGTGACGCGAAAGTGTTTGGCATTCCGCTTTCAGCAGACTCAAGTGCTGCAAAGTCGGGAAACTTTGAAAGGAGTTATCCTTTGGAGAAAGTATCTCTGCTCCAACCGCAATCATGGAGATCAGGTTAATCATACACAGAGCAGGCTTACTGTGGGACTGAAGAGGAGACCCATGGGCACAGGGTTAACGTAAGAACTGTTTGAAATTAATAACCATAAAAGACACCATACCGGTAATATCTGTTTGAAGTCTACATGGCAATATCAATACAGACACTGGAAGCTAAATACCATTAGTTATGTTGCGAACCTTAAAATTTCGGTTCGCGAACGGCGGACGTTCGCGAACTGGAGAACCGCCATTGACTTCAATAGGCAGGCGAACTTTAAAACCCACAAGGACTCTTTCTGGCCACAATAGTGATGGAAAAGTTGTTTCAAGGAGACTAACACCTGGACGGATGGGGATCCATGGCAAAACTCCCACGGAAAAATTACATAGTTGATGCAGAGTCTGGTTTTAAGCCATAAAGTGCCTTAATCACCTAACATTCCTAATTTTTTTTTAATAACGTGCTTTAAAACATCAGGTATGATGTAGTATCGATCAGGTAGTGTAAGGGTTACGCTCGCTTCACAGTGACAGACCAAACTCCCTGTGTAACGCACCGCAAACAACTGCAAACAGACCATTTGCACAACCACGAGTTAGATAGATTTGATAGATACATACATTACATAGATCAATAGATGCAATATACATATTATAGATACAAATTACATAGATCAATAGATGCAATATACATTTGATGATAGATGCGAATTACATAGATCAATCTATGCAATATACATTTGATAGATACGAATTACATAGATCAAAAGATGCAATATACATTTGATAGATACGAATTACATCAATCAATAGATGCAATTTATATTTGATAGATACGATTGATAGTTAGATAGATTTTATAGATAAATAGATAAATTTGATAGATATATGATTTCCCTGGCAGAGTATAACAATAAGACATGCGGTCTGGGACCCGTGGTGTGTTAAGTAGTATTATTCTTAGCAGTTTACTACCTGTTACTCCCCCTATCGGGTGCGGTCTATATGGGCTGCATTTTTGGAACAGGGAGATGGAAGAAGATGATTGGTCTGTCCTCCTACTTCAAATTTGGCCTAAACACAAGTGGCTGAATCAAATCAGTCCAGCCACGAGATAGATAGACTTAATAGATAGATATACATAGATTGATAGATAGAATCAATAGAAGATAAATAGATCGATTTGATAGATATATAATTGCCCTTACAAAGTATAATAATAAAACATGCGTTCTGGGAGCCATGGTAACTAGGTTGTGTTAAGTAGTACTATTCTTAGCACTTTAATCCTGTAACTCCCCCTATCGGGGGAGGTCTATATAGCCTGCATGATCACCCTGACAAATTATAATAACAAGACAAGCGGTCTGGGACCCATGGTAACTAGGTTGTGTTTATATTAGTACTATTCTTAGCACTTTAATCCATGTTACTCCCCCTATCTGTGTAGGTCTATATGGCCTGCATGATTACCCTGAGAAAGTATAACAACAAGACATGCGGGCTGGGACCCATGGTAATAAAGGTTGTGTTTAGTAGTACTATTCTTAGCACTTTAATCCCTTTTACTCCCCCTATCGGTGGAGGTCTATATGGCCTGCATGATTACCCTGACAAAGTATAACAACAAAACATGTTGTCTGGGACCCATGGTAACTATGTTGTGTTAAGTAGTACTATTCTTAGCACTTTAATCCCTGTAACTCCCCCTATCGGGGGAGGTCTATACAGCCTGCCTGATAACCCTCACCAAATTATATCAACAAGACATGCGGTCTGGGACCCATGGTAACTAGGTTGTGTTTATATTAGTACTATTCTTAGAACTTTAATCCCTTTTACTCCCCCTATCGGGGGAGGTCTATACGGCCTGCCTTATTACCCTCACCAAATATAACAACAAGAAGACATGCGGTCTGGGACCCATGGTAACTAGGTTGTGTTAAGTTGTACTATTCTTAGCACTTTAATCCCTGTAACTCCCCCTGTCGGGGGAGGTCTGTACGGCCTGCCTGATTACCCTGACCAAATATAAAAACAAGAAATTTGGTCTGGGACCCCATGGTAACTAGGTTGTGTTAAGTGGTACTATTCTTAGCACTTTAATCCCTTTTACTCCCCCTATCGGGGGAGGTCTATACGGCCTGCCTGATTACCCTCACCAAATATAGCAACAAGACATGCAGTCTGGGACCCATAGTAACTAGGTTGTGTTAAGTAGTACTATTATTAGCACTTTAATCCCTGTAACTCCCCTATCGGGGGAGATCTATATGGCCTGCCTGATTACCCTCACCAAATATAACAACAAGACATACGGTCTGGGACCCATCGTAACTAGGTTGTGTTTATATTAGTACTATTCTTAGCACTTTAATCCCTGTAACTCCCCCTATTGGGGGAGGTCTATACGGCCTGCCTGATTACCCTCACCAAATATAACAACAAGACATGCGGTCTGGGATCCATCGTAACTAGGTTGTGTTTATATTAGTACTATTCTTAGCACTTTAATCCCTTTTACTCCCCCTATCGGGGGAGGTCTATACGGTCTGTCTGATGACCCTCACCAAATATAACAACAAGACGTGCGGTCAGGGAACCATGGTAAGGTTACTTCCTTTTGCACAATCAAGTATACCAGTTGCAGAGGTTATGACCCTGCATTATGGCTGCACCTCTCCCTAAAACGGGGATCTGTTACAGAGTCTGTGGGCCTGTATGCAAAGAGCTGGCCTGCCTGAAAGGAGCAGCAAGGCAAATCAAAAGATGCAATATACATTTGATAGATAAGAAATACAGAGATCGATAGATGCAATATATATTTGATAGATACGATTGATAGTTAGATAGATTAGATAGATAGATTTGATAGATATATTATTTCAATGACAGAGTATTAAAAGACGTGTGGTCAGGGAACCATGGTAAGGTTACTTCCTTTTGCATAATGGAGTACAGGTTGGGGTCCGGGATTGCCTTTTTGTGCTGTTTGATTCTTTCAGGTATACCCAGTTGCCGAGGTTCTGACCCTGCATTCTGGCTGCACCTCTCCCTGCAAGAGAGATCTGTTACAGAGTCTGTGGGCCTGTATGCAAAGAGCTGGCCTGCCTGAAAGGAGAAGCAAGGCAGAGGGATCGATTCATGCCTATAAGAAACCAGAGGGCATGATACCTGCTGGAAGTGTGCAGTGGGGCAGAGGGATCTATTCCTGCCTAGAAGCAGACAGGCAGAGGGGACGCTATATGCGTGGGAGCCCACTGAGAACAGCCCAGCTGGGGGAGATACAGCCGCTGGCTTGACCCCGGTCTCAGCCACGATAGCCCTGTTCCCACTATTTGGAGGCAGAGGGATCAATTCCGGCCAAGAAGCAGCCTGGCAGGTGGATTTATTCCTGCCTAGAAGCAGACAGGCAGAGGAGACGATACCTGCTAAGAAAGAGCTGCAGTGCAGAGAGGATGCTACCTGACTGGGAGTCCACTGAGACCAGCCCAGCTGCGGGAGATACACCTGCTGGCTTGACCCCAGTCTCAGCAACTATATCTCTGGTCCCACTATATGGTGGCCACCCCTGGGTTTGGACAGAGGAAGGGAGACCCCCTAGTGGAGTAATGCTACATCCGGGAGATGCAAAAAGATGTTTGGACACCCAGTACAGGTCGTTCTCCTTCAGCCTTTTTACACGAGGGTCCACGACCCCCAACAGGCACAACAGCATGAAACACCACATATGCCATCCTTTTGCACAATATATTACAGATATGGCATTGATTGTAGGAACCCGGAGATAATTTTTAGGAACAGGGAAATTGAACAAAAAACCATGCTTGGACACCCAGTACAGGTCGTTCTCCTTCAGCCTTTTTATACGATGGTCCACGACCCTCAACAGGCACAACAGCATGAAACACCACGTATGACATCCTTTAGCACAATCAAGTACTGGTATGGCATCGTTTTTAGGAAACCATAGATAATTTTTCGGAACCGTGAGATGGAAAAAGATGCTTGGTCGGTCCTCCTACTTAAAATTTGGGGCACTGCACGTGCAATCTACTGTGCCACCAGATATGAGTGGTGTGTTAATGACTGAGTACTATTCTTAACAGTTTCATCACTGTTTATGTGCCGTTTTTTTGGTTTGGGTTTTGTAGCCACAGTGCAGCACCAGAGGCCAGAAAATTTAGGCATGTCCAAATGCATGAACAATTCGGTATTGTTGCAGCCGCTGCTGTAGCAGCGGCCAGAAAAATTGATGTTTGTAAAACAGTTAGAAAGTGCCCTAAAACCTTGCGGGTTGAACACTAGTTGTTGGTGGATAAGTCACGCAAGTCATCCTGCATTCGAAGAAAAAATACGCCAGCGTGTGTACGATTTGTAGCCCAGGCAGCTCATCTCATCATCAGGCCTTTTTTACTCAAATGTATCGCCAAATGTCAGTCCCTTCGGGATCCACCCCTCATTCATTTTAATAAAGGTGAGATAATCAAGACTTTTTTGACCTAGGCGACTTCCTCTTCTCAGTGACAAAACCTCCTGCTGCACTGAAGGTCCTTTCTGACAGGACACTTGAAGTGGGGCAGGCCAGAAGTTCGATTGCAAATTGGGATAGCTCAGGCCACAGGTCAAGCCTGCACACCCAGTAGTCAAGGGGTCCATCGCTCCTCAGAGTGTCGAGATCCGCAGTTAATGCTAGGTAGTCTGTTACCTGTCGGTTGAGTCTTTCTCTGAGGCCTGGACCCCGAAAGGCTCTGGCGATGCATAGGAGTTAAAAAGGTCTGCATGTCCTCCATCAACAACCATAAGGAAAGCGTCCTGTCCTTGCCGCAGTGGTTGTGGGAGGAGGAGGAGGATTACTTTCATCTCTTCCCCTGTTAGATTTCCGTTGTGCTGTGACATCACCTTATACGCTGTGTAAAGCATAGTTTTTAATCTATTTTTGAACTGCTCCATCCTTTCCGACTTGCGGGAATTTGGTAAAATTTCAGTCACTTTATGCTTATACCGGGGGTCTAGTAGCGTGGACACCAAGTACAGGTCGTTCTCCTTCAGCTTTTTTATACGAGGGTCCCTCAACAGGCACGACAGCATGAAAGACCTCATTTGCACAAGGTTAGATGCCGAGCTAATCATGTCCCCGTTCCTTGTCCTCACTGATGTCACTGAAGCTATCTTCTTCCCCCCAGCCACGTACAACACCACGGGTACAGATAGGTGACAATAACAGGCACCCTGGGATGCCTGTTGTGCTTGGTCTTCCTCCTCCTCCTCAAAGCCACATTCCTCCTCTGAATCCTCTTCCCTCACAATCCTCTTCTCTTCACGCTCATCTACGGCCTGATCCAGCACTCTTTGCAGGGCACACTCCAGGAAGAAAACAAATGGTATGATTTCGCTGATTCTGCCTTCGGTGCCAAATGACAAGGTTTGTCACCATCCTCAAAAGGACGCATGAGCCTACAGGCATGAGCGTCCAGTAATTTGGCAAAAAAAATCCCTAGCTCCCCAGAGGCTGTCCTAGCACCCTGGTCATACATATACTCATTAACAGCTTTTTCTTGTTGGAGCAGGCGGGTCGAACATTAGGAGTGTTGAATTCAAACGTGTCGGGCTGTCGCAAATCAAGCGCCTCACTTGCAGGTTGTTTCAACGCTGGATATCGGACAAGTGCACCATGGCCGTGTAGGAACGCCTGAAATGGCCACACAACCTTCCTGGCCTGCCTTCAGGACGTCATGTAAGCCTGGGTACTTATGCCACAAAGCGTTGTACAATCAGATTACACACATGTGCCATGCACGGCACATGTGTGTCAACTTGCCCAATTTCAAATGCCGCCACAAAATTTCTTCCATTGTCAGAAACAACCTGCCAATCTCCAGTTCGGTGCGGAGTCAGCCACTGATCCCACCTAGTGCGTTCATGGAGGACTATGAGTGCTGGTGCGGTGTAGACTCTCGGACTTTCAGGCAAGTCAACCCCAAGACAGACGGGACACTGCCGTATCCGGGATGTTGAATAGTACCTGGGAGCTGGGGGGGGTGCCGTTGATGTGGAGCAAGATGCAGCAGCAGAAGAGGACTCAGCCGAGGAAGAGGATATGGAAGAGGATGGTGTAGGAGGAGTAGAGGATGGTAGACGCAGGGCTCGCTGCAAGTCGTGGCGGTGTCACCAACTCCTCTGCAGAGCCATGCAATCGAGTACAGGTTTGGGATTGACTTTTGTGAAAAGAAATTTCGGCCAGGTACCTTCCACTGCGGTTGTCCCAATAGATACAAAATTTTTTGAAAGCCTCAGACTCCACAAGCTTGTATGGTAAAAACTGGCGGGCTAAGAGTTCAGACAAGCCAGCTGTCAGACGCAGTGCAAGGGGTGTGACTTTGGAAATTGGCTTCTTATACTCAAACATGTCCTTGACAGACACCTTACCTCCATGTCTGTAATGCTGCCTGACTGAGACATATCACTGTTATATACATCCTCTGTCAATGATGGTTGCGCATCATCATTTCTTCAACTGATGTGTCAATAACTCCTCTGACAGATCAAGTGAAGCAGCTGTGGTGCTAGTGTTGATGGTGGCGGCCAGGTGGGCGAGTGGGCACTGGTCACTTGAGAGGTGCCCAAAGCACAGCTGGAGGTGGATGGTGTGTCAAGGTAGGACTAGGAGCAGAAGCTGTAGAAGATTGGGTATCCTGTGTTAGCCATTCAACTAGGTCCTCCTCAGAACTTTTCACGTCCCCTGGCACCTGGCCTCCTGAACAATGTGCATATTTTGTAGGGTCTAAAGGAATCACGGCACCACGACCACAACGGCACCTGCGCGGTGGCCTGCCCTCTTGCCCTGTCATATTTTTTTAAATGTACACTTACAATACTATTAAACAAATTATGAGTGGTGGCACTGGGCAAGTGGGCACAGTATACGCTGTGAGCCTGACACAAAAAAGCAGACTGATGTTTCAAAGTCAACAATGTTTATTTTTTTTAAATATTAAAAGTACTGTGACAAAAAATATGATTGGTGGCACTAGTTGGCTAGTGGGCCTGGCACACACGCTGGCAGGCAGGAAACTGCAATTCAATTGCACTAGCAGACTGATGATTCACAGTAAAAAAAGTTTTTAATTTTAAATATAACACTACTGTAATAACAAATATGATTGGTGCACTAGTTGGCAAGTGGGCCCGGCACACACGCTGGCAGGCAAGCAACTGCAATTCAATTGCACTAGCAGACTGATGATTCACAGTCAAAAAAGTTTTCATTGTAAATATTTACACTACTGTTATAACAAATATGATTGGTGGCACTAGTTGGCAAGTGGGCCTGGCACACACGCTGGGAGGAAGGCAACTGCAATTAGATTACACTAGCTGACTGTATGATTCACAGTCAAAAAAGTTTTTTTTTTAAAATATTTAAATACTGTTATAAGAAATATGATTGGTGGCACTAGTTGGCAAGTGGGTCTGATACACACGCTGGCAGGCAGGCAACTGCAATTCATTGCACTAGCAGACTGGTGATTCACAGTCAAAAATGTTTTGATTTTAAATATTTTCAAAACTGTTATAACAAATAAAATTGGTGGCACTACTTGGCAAGTGGGCCTGGCACACACACTGGGAGGAAGGCAACTACAATTAGATTACTCTAGATGACTGGTGTTTCTCAGGTCAGAGAAAGTTTTTATTTTAAATATTTACAATACTGTTATAACAAATATGAGTGGTGGCACTAGTTGGCAAGTGGGCCTGGTACACACGCTGGCAGGCAGGCAACTGCAATTCTAGTTGCACCTAGCAGAATGATGATTCACAGTCAAAAAGGTTTTTAATTTAAATATTATACAATACTGTTATAACAAATTTGATTGGTGGCACTAGTTGGCTAGTGGGCATGGCACACATGCTGGCAGGCAGGAAACTGCAATTCAATTCACTAGCAGACTAATGATTCACCAGTCTAATTTTTTTTTATTTTAAATATTTACACTACTGTTATAACAAATATGATTGGTGGCACTAGTTGGCAAGTGGGGCCTGGCACACACGCTGGCAGGCAGGCAGGCAACTGCAATTCAATTGCACTAGCAGACGATGGATTCACAGTCAAAAATTTTTGATTTTAAATATTTTTCAAAACTGTTTATATACAAATATGATTGGTGGCAATAGTTGGCAGCAAGTGGGCCTGGCACACAACGCTGGCAGGCAGGCAACTTCAATTAGATTACACTAGCAGGACTGATCTTTCACAGTCAAATTTTTTTTTTAAAATATTTACACTACTGTCATAACAAATATGATTGGATGGCACTAGTTGGAAAGTGGGGCCTGGCACACACGCTGGGAGGAAGGCAACTGCAATTAGATTACACTAGATGGACTGGGGATGTTTCTCAGTCCAAAAAGTTTTTATTTTAAATATTTACAATACTGTTAATAACAAAATATGATTGGTGGCACTAGTTGGCAAGTGGGCCCTGGCACGCACGCTGGCAGGCAGGCAACTGCAATTCAATTGCACTAGCAGACTGATGAATCACAGTCAAAAAAGTTTTTATTTAAATATTTACACTACTGTTATAACAATTATGATTTGTGGGCACTAGTTGGAAAGTGGGCCTGGCACACACGCTGGCAGACAGGAAACTGCAATTAAATAATAGCAGACTGATGTAAAAGTTTGTTTTTAAAAAAGTTACACTAATGTTACAACAGATCGGAGTGATGGCACTCAGGACAGAAGTAGGCACAGTATGTGCTGGCAGCCTGACAGACAAGCTGGCACTAGTGGCAGGCTGGACTGGCAACTAAAATTAAATAACACTAGAAGACTGATGTAAAAGTTTATTTTTACAAAATTTAAATGAATGTTACACCAGATAGGAGTGGTGGACTGCACTGAGGATTGGAGTAGGCACAGTATATGCTGGCAGCCTGACACACAGGCTGGCACTAATGGCAGCCAGGCTGGCCCTGGCAACTAAAATTAAATAACACTAGAAGAGGACTGATGTAAAAAAAAAATTAATATAAGTGGTGGAAAAAAGAGCTATTAATCACACCTATATGATGTGGACCTGACACACAGGACTGATGGAAAATGAAATTAGATTACACTAGCAAAATTATTTAAAAGTTTTTTTTTTTAAATTTACAGTAATGTTAAGCAGATATGAGTGGGGGCTGCTGGCACAGCAAATAACCACAGTATGCTGTGTAAGCCTGACACACAGGCCTGATAGAAAATGAAATTAGATTACACTAGCAAAATGATTTTAAAGTTTTTTTAAAAGAAATTACACTAATGATTGTTAAGCAGATATGAGTGGTGCACAGAGCAATTAACCACAGTCTATGCTGTGTGAGCCTGACACACAGGCCTGATAGAAAATTAAATTAGATTACACTAGCAAAATGATTTCAAAGTTTTTTGTTTCAAATTTACAATATGTTAATAAGATATGAGTGGTGGCTGGCACAGAGCAATTAACCACAGTATATGCTGTATGAGCCTGAGACACAGGCCTGATAGAAAATGAAATTAGATTACACTAGCAAAATGATTTAAAAGTTTTTTTGTTAAATTTACAATAATGTTAAGCAGATATGAGTGGTGGGCTGGCACAGCAATTAACCACAGTATATGTCTGTGTAAGCCTGACACACAGGCCTGATAGAAAATTAAATGATTTAAAAGTTTTTGTGTTTAAATTTACACTAATGTGTTAAGCAGATATCAGAGGTGGCACTAAACACAGTATATGCTGTGAGCCTCACACACTAGGCTGAAAGCCAGGCAAATGCAAATAAAACTCCAAAAAAAAAAAAAAAGAAAAAAAATGACTGAAGTTCCTAGCCCTAAAAAGGGCTTTTTGGGGTGCTGTCCTTGCAGCAGAGATGAGATAGTCCTTCAGGACTGTAGTGGACACTAAATACACTAGCCTAGCTATCTATTCTCTATAATGTCAGGAGCGAGCAACACTAAACCTCCTCACACTAAGAAAGCAGGATCGTAATGAATCTGAGAATGGCTGCTGCCCAGGAGCTGGGAGGTCTGTGAGGGAGTGTCTGCTGCTGATTGGCTCAAATGTGTCTGAAGGCTGTGAGATACAGGGTCAAAGTTTCCTCAATGATGAGGAATAGGGGGCAAATCGAGACATTGCATATGTTCGCCGCAGCGGCGAACTCGAACAAGCATGTTCGCCGGGAACTGTTCTCGCAGCGAACTGTTCACTGACATCACTAAATACCATATGAAAATTTAAATTTAAAGGTGTAAAACTACAAAAAAGTTGGTCTATACAATATTGATAGTGGACATTGCAAACATGAATTGAACATATTTTACAGGTAGGCAACTAAGAATTCATGTCATATATTTTGGCTTTAACAGTTAAACAGTCGATTACAAACATCTCGCGTGCTGCAGTTTTTTATTGTGATCGTCACATGATTTTCTTAAGTAGATTAATTCTTAAGTGTTTTTATTATTGCAGTCCATTGTTAAATGTATACTATTATAAATAAATGCTTTTAAGTGATAGAAGACATGTTTTAGTGGGAGCACATAAATATTTCTTTTATCACTGCTGGCTTATTGTTTTGCTTCTTAGTGCTGTTCTAGGTTTCTCCCCTTTTGTAGACTTTAGGAGTATTGCCTTAAGAAATAAGCTACTCTTGTATTTTTCTGTCTGTTCTCATGCAGATATTATCTAGAAAGAGTGGGATGTAACATTCTAAAGGACAGATAATGCTAGGCTAGTTGAGAACATTTGCTTGTTATGAAAAACACTCTTATGATTGACATAACGCTAGACACACCTGCGAAACCTGTAGGTTTAATGATAAGAATGCTAAGGAGCTGAGTAGTCTGCTGGTAAAATCTTCGAGAGCAGTTTCATACAGCATTATGAGATTAGCTGCCTGTATTCTACTGAATTATGCTGAGTCTGCTGTGCTATCTTGATGACCTGCCTGTGTGCCACTGTACAACTGCTATTAATGTCTTATTTAAAACTCAAAGATAAGTAATTGCAATTATAGTTTAATCACTGGCTTAGTGTAACCATTATGTTTTAATAAAATTTGCAAACTGATTACTGATTTGTGTTATAGCAATATGTTCATAATAAGTACTCAATACTATAGTGGGACCTAGTTTAAGGCTTATCCCAGCCCCAGGACATAACAGAAATCTGTTTTTTAGGACACACCTTACAAAATGTTTATATACACATCTTTGGAGTGCTGCCAATATGACCCAGTAATTACACAAACAGGAAAAGTATTGGCGCACATCCATTTTCAAAAGCTCAACATATTTTTGAACGCTGCCTGTAAATTTGATAACTAGCAAAAGTAGTCAGATGTGGCCGAAAGTTTGCATTCGGAACATCTGTAAGGACGTAAGCATCATCTGTGTCGGACTGAGTCCGGCAGATCCTATGCTACGTCACTAAATAATACTTTTTCCGGTCTGTAGGGTTTGTATAACTAAGGGGAATCAGGCTCACCACATATACACTGCGAAATTCCCAGCGTATTTGCGGTTGAAGGCTTGATAAGTGGATGCCTCTGTATAACCGTTATAACACAGCTGTAGACTACCTGTACCACTACCTGCTATTTACGAACCAGCATTTGTTATTAATACTGTAACCTTTATTGTTTCATAAAATATATCAATAATCCACAGAGTAAATATATTATTTTCTGTGCATTGTATATTTTTAACTCCTCTATTCAGAACGAACTGCATTCTGGAACTTAGTACAATTGCTGCTAGATCACTACCTCTGAGAATAATTCTGATTATTGAAAAAGAAGACACATAACAAAAGATCTGTATTTGCTTGTTTATTGACATCTCCTAATACGCCAGGACTCAGGTCATTTCCGCAGTTGTTAAGTTTAATTACTTAGCGATGGTCTCCTCGATCCAGGACACATAGTTGCACACCTTAGTGTAAACTCCAGGGATAGCCAGACAGGGCACATCCAATACCCCAGGGACACCACATCCCTGCAGTTCTCCCGTTACAGACAACTGGACCACCGGAATCACCCTGAAGGAAAAGAGAAATAGTCTGAAATTAATTGAAACATTCGAAAGGTACAACTCACATTTTCATTTTTTTTAATGTTCATTTACTTAACTCTCCTTTTCTTTATTATTTTAAGAATACATATACATATATATATATATTTAATATCGATATACACATCCTGAACATTGTCTTGTCAAATGAATGAAATCACATATATAACTAAAGAAGACGATATGGAAGATGCTACCAGTCATAATCTAATTTAAACTGAAGCAACTAAATTTAAATATTTATTTATGGGTAACAAGCATAAATCCTTAGCAAGTGCATATTGAAAGCTGAATACAATAATGGATAAACAACTATATAGATATATATATTTATATATAAGTATATCCTATATAATAAAAGGCCAAGTGTGTTTTGTCCGAAGCTGTCATGCGCAGTAGAGACTGCGCATGAGGACAACACACCTGGCCTTGCTAACTGTCTAGAATGATGACTTCGCCCCGCGGTCGCGTGTGGTGGAGTGGGGCGTGGCCGGACGAGCGTGGTCGGGGCGGGGGCCCGGGCGTTGGAGGCGTGGGCGTGGGCTGGGCAGGCCGAGCGTGATGCTGGCAGGGCGAGCGGACGCAGGCGGGGCTGGGGCGGGGCCGAACAGTGACGTGGCGGGGGCTGGGCGGGGCCAGATGCTGGGTGTGTGCTGGCTGCGGCACAGTGAGTGATTCATAAGACATAGAGAGCTCTAAAAAGAAGGGGGATAGTGAGAGCAAAAGAGGGGGGATAAAGAGATTGGGGAGAGTGAGCAAAAGGAGATTGGGGAGAGTGAGCAAAGGGAGAGTGGGGAGAGTGAGCAAAGGAGAGGGGGGAGATAGCGCAAAAGAGAGGGGTGAGAGGCGCAAAAGAGATGGGGGAGAGCGCAAAAGAGAGGTGGGAGAGCGCAAAAGAGAGGGGGGAGAGAAGCACAAAAGAGAGGGGGTGGAAAACACAAAAGAGAGTGGGGAGAGCACAAAA
>NC_069507.1:259939774-259959774 GCF_027579735.1 Bombina bombina | reverse complement strand
AGAGCTTATTATAATTATTTACTTGCAATGCATCACTGAATTCTGCAGCGTTACATACAAGATCATTGGGTGTATAGTACAATGCAAATAGACTTCACAATGGTAATTAATACAGGAGGAGGACCCTGGTCTAAAGAACGTATACTCATTTGTTAGACATGAAGAATCTAGAGGTTCCTATCCTATACACCTAAACATTTTTAACAATCCATTAGAGTTCATGTTCAAAATGCTTTAAACATTTTTTTTTTTAGATTTGAAGCCATTGTAATTCATTTTAAAATTCAGCAATAACCCACAAGCTTTTAAAATACTCTTATAGTGTGATAGTGGCCCCCTACGCCTTATATAGGGACAGTGCAACAGAGGTATTACAGTCTATCAGAAAACAATCTTCCATCAGATTTTTGCAGGCTATTTATTTATTTATTTATTTATTTATTTTTATTCTATGTCCTGATGCCTTGATAACCCCTTTTGTTCTGGTTTGAGCATCAGATCTGTCCTGTTTATATAGGTTTTCAAAATGTTAAAGATTTTGTGTATACTTTTTTTATATTGTAATCACGTGGATATTTTTGCTTTCATAGAAAGCTGCAAATATTTCTCAAATAATAATTGTAAATGATTAAACATGTTTAAATTAAATTTGATAATCAAGATGTGCATTTATAATTTAAATTTAAATTTTATATATACAATATATACTAACATCAGTAAAAACTAAAGTGAAAATATTCTGGGAAAGAGGCTCTAACTGGATGTTTCTATTAACTATGAAACCATTTTGATAATTTAAATAACTTTGTATAAATTGAAAAAAAAAGAAGCTGAAAAATGCCCCAACTGTAACTTAATATTGGATTGGAACAGGTGTTATATTTGTAAAAAAAAAAGAATGCTACTTTTACTTCTTGTTTCAGTTGATTGGTGGAAGATGTCCAGTAACCTACACATCTACAAATAGTTATTTGGTTCTCTAGAACTTATGAGTGCAGACAGAGGGTACTCACCACCACTGCTTAAGGTGTTTCCCCAACCAGAAATAAGACACATGGTGCCGGCATCAGCACATTGGGTGGGGAGGCTGATGGACTGGATTCTCCCACTCAGCCTTGCTGGCTCAGATAGCTTGATCAGCATGATATCATTGTCCAAGAGATATGAGTTATAATTTGGGTGGCGAATGATCTTTGCAGAGTCAATAAACTGCTCTGTGCCCTCCTGCACCTCAATGTTATGTTCTCCCAGTCTGACTTGGATTCTCCTGATATAGAAATAAGAAAACATATAAAATAAATGCAAAGAAAGTGTGACATGTGTTTCTCTAACAGCATTAAATAATAATAAAACTATTTTTGAATTCCTGGCTCAATGTTTGTCGGTATAGATAGAATATTGTAATTCAACTTGTATCACCATTCTTTATAACACTCACGATTTGTAGCAGTGAGCAGCAGAGACGACCCACAAATCATTAATCAGGGACCCTCCACAGAAATGGTAACCAGAGTTCAGGGACACCTGATAAGAGACAGAGTTCTGAGGGCAGGTGTAACCGCCTACGATCTTATCATCATCAAATGGAAAGGCCGCTGTCAAAAGAGGGTTTATGTTATTAATTTGGAAATGGCACAGAATACAGACAATAGATAGAGATATTGGGGGCCTATTTATCAAATGTCTTTGGGACCTGATCCGACAGCGCGGATCAGGTCCGCAAGACATCACTGAATGCGGAGAGCAATATGCTCTCCATATTCAGCATTGCACCAGGAGCTCACAAGAGCTGCTGGTGCAACGCTCCCCCTGCTGACTCGCGGCCAATCCGCTGCCAGCAGAGAGGTGTCAATCAACCCGATCATACTCGATCGGGTTGAATTCCAGCGATTCCTGTCCGCCTGCTCAGAGCAGGCGGACAGGGTTATGGAGCAGCGGTCTTTAGACCGCTGCTCCATAACTTGTGTTTTCTGGCAAGTCTGAAGACTCTCCAGAAACACGGGACATCAAGATCCATTTGGAGCTTTGATAGATAGGCCCGATTATCATCAGTTGCTTGTCAATCAATTTCAATTTTTAGCAGAAATACAATCTAATCCAATACCCTCAATTTTCCTTTCTTATTTACCCAAGTAATGATGTTTAATGATTTATTTTTATATATATCAATTCCAGAAAACATTGGGGCATATGTATTAAGCTACGAATGGAGCTTGATGCCTTGTGTTTCTGGCGAGTCATCAGACTCGCCAGAAACAGCAGTTATGAAGCAGCGGTCACAAAGACCGCTGAACCATAACCTGTCCACCTGCTCTGATCAGGTGGACAGACATTGGCGGAAATCAACCTGATCGAATAGGATCGGGTTGATTGACACCCCCCTGCTGGCGGCCGATTGACCGCGAGTCTGCAGGAGGCAGCGTTGCACCAGCAGCTCTTGTGAGCTGTTGGTGCAATGCTGAATACGGCGAGCATATTGCTCGCCGTATTCAGCGAGGTCTGGCGGACCTGATCTGCAGTGTTGGATCAGGTCTGCCAGACCTTGATAACTATGGGCCATAGTAACAAGAAATTATATAGTTTAGTGGAAGAATGAATTTCTCACAATGTAGCATACAATATACAAGTTAAAGAGAAAGGACATTCTTTATACCATTTATACTACATAGTTGCCGTCCTAAAGTATTAATATTACTAAACATTGTTGTATGCTAGAAAAATTGTTTCAATTAAGTAAAGCAATCTAGGCTAAGTAGGAAGAGAAAACAGTTTAAACCAAAAACATACCAGCGAGTCCGAGGATGGAGAGAAGGAGGATGCACTTCATGATGATTTTCCTGAGGCTTTTGGTTTCTAGAGACCTCATTTTATAGTTCTGCAGATGCCTTATCATATCGTTATTATGCACCACATGCCTGTTCACATGAACAGCTTATCAAACACACCTTACGATCAGCATTAATAAGGGAAAGATCTACATGAGTGTCATATTGGCATCAGTCTTTTGGGTGACATTGGGCAGTCACCCAGCTGACCCTATTTGCCACTTCTGTGCTTTTGGTTCCAAATGGAAAATTCCATATTATATCTAGTTAGCATAAATGTCTTAGGTGAAATTGTGCAGTCACCCAGATTATTCATTTTATTAAAAGCTTATGGTAGATGCAATTTATGTATGTTACAGCAGGTCTGAACTTGTAGAACTTTTTATAAAATAAAATATTTGTAATTCCTTTTAGTTCATTTGATGCCAGAAAGAGTCGCAATGTAACATTATTATCAAACTTTAATGGTCTAGATTTAATGGAATAATAAACACAGTAGAATAAAGTAATCAATAAATGCATAAAATATAAGACAACACAAAAAAGCACATAGGGGCCGAATTATCATTGTGCGAGCGGACATGATCCGATATTGCGGATCATATCCGCTGCACTTCGATAAATGCTGACAGCATACACTCTCGGCATTTATTATTGCACCAGCAGTTCTTGTGAACTGCTGGTGCAATGCCGCCCCCCTGCAGATTCGCGGCCAATTGGCCACTAGCAGGTGGTGTCATTCAACCTGATCGTATTCGATCTGGTTGATTTCTGGTGATGTCTGTCCGCCGCCTCAGAGCAGGCAGACAGGTTATGGAGCAGCGGTCTTTAGACCGCTGCTTCATAACTTGTGTTTTCGGCGAGCCTGAAGACTTGTCAGAAACATACAGAGCTTGATAAATATCCCCCTTAGTTTGCATTTCAAACTAGTACTAGAATATTTCTTACTAATTTCAAAGTTAGTTCAAGTTTTCTTCCCCTACATCATGTGTCAGCCATCAGCCAATCACAACAGACATATACGTAATCTACTGTGAATTCTTGCTCAGTAAATAATTGTGCACATTTACAGAAAATAATGGAAGTGAACTGGAAAGTTGTTTAAAAACTGCTGCTCTGTCTGAATCATCAATGTTTCATTTTGACTTAAGTGTTACTTTAAAGGGACAGTAAAGTAAAAAAAAATATTTAATGATTTAAATAGGGCATGTAATTTTAAACAACTTTCCAATTTACTTTTATTACCAATTTTGCTTTGTTCTCTTGGTATTCTTAGTTGAAAGCTAAATCTAGGAGTGTCATGTGCTAATTTCTTAGACCTTGAAGACTGCCTCTAATCTGAAAGCATTTTGACAGTTTTTCACCACTACAGGGAGTTGGTTCATGTGTTTCATATAGATAACATTGAGTTCAGACACGTGAAACTCCTAGGAGTCAGCACTGATTGGATAAAAATGCAAGTCTGTCAAAAGAACTGAAATAACGGGGGCAGTTTGCAGAGGCATAGATGCAAGGTAATCACAGAGGTAAAAAGTATATTATTATAACTGTGTTGGTTATGCAAAACTTGGTGAATGAGTAACAAAGGGATTATCTAACTTTTTAAACAACAAAAATTCTGGTGTTTTTTTTGAAGCTAATATCTCGCTGAGATAAAAACAAAATTGCTGTAACAATGGGTCTCAAAATGGCAGATTTTTTAAGGGTTTCTACCCATCCCTTCTAATTTCTGTGAGTTTTGAGATGGGCAAATGTTTTCCAATTTTTGAAAAATGAAATTAATTTTAACACATTTATTAATTTGTTTTGAATTTTGAATGCTTGTACAACATTCTAACGTTCGTTAATTGTAACAGTATATCTAATATTTTCTTTGAATGTATTATTCGATTCTGATTTTTCTAATTCAAATATTGCATAATTTAAATCGAATTATGTAATATTTAAATTAGAAAAATTAGAATCAATATATTTGTAATAGTATTTATAATGCTCTCTTTAAATGTAATGTCCGAATTATGCAATATTCAAAAATAGGAAAATTCCAATTGAAATATGTGTATCTATTATGTATCAATTTACTAAATTCCCTACCCCATGAACTATTGAACTTCTGAATAGTATTTGTTAAATTAAATGACATTTTTAATGTGGATACTCAATCTAATTATGAACATTCGAAAACAAAAGTAATTTTTGAAAACCAGAAATAACATAAGATAATTACCGAATTTTAATGGATTTTCATTCTTATTACATTCAATTGTCCAAAACAAATGTCCACAGGACTATTTATTCTACCAAATGAATTACACTTTCACCACATTTCCCCATCGTGATCAGCTCCATCTATCTGATAACCTTTAACTTTTTGCTACCTAGAACCAGCTCCACTGTGAAAGATTTCCACATCACAAAAATGACTTAAAAACAATCCAAAACAATCCACTGAAACATAAACTAAATAAATAAGTAAATAAATATGTTCAAGAGACAAAATAAAAATAAATGTGAGACAGCCTTGTTAGCTTTGACATAATGAGACTCACTGGAATGATAGAGTCTTTATGAATTCTGCATGCTTAAACCAGGGTTAGGTAACAAACAATACAAATATATAAGCTAATGGTGAAAACTTTGGTAAAATGTTATAAAACATAGGTTAAGTTAGCTTCTCTCACTTTAGTCTTTTCATATAACAAGCAGACCGAGCTTTTATCTTCTCAGTGTCTAGTGAAGGGCTGTTTCAGAATCAAACAAGCTGGAATATCTGAGAAGCCCAGCTCACCACATGCCCTTACTAGAGCACTGGATGTAAACACAGTGTTCAAAACAAAGGGCATGGGTAAGAGAGCTATGAGATTAAACTTTATAGCTTAACTCTCTGTAGTACTTTAATCAAAGAAAGACTTCCTTTAAAAAAGTTTCTTCTTTCTATCTAGATGAATATAAACTTGCATAAGTAACATAAATGCAGATCTTCCGATAGCAGAGGAATCCAGGTTTAAGGTAACCTAAGTCAGACCGTCCAGGGCAAGTCCGCACAAAATCAGTTAACAAAT
This sequence comes from Bombina bombina, assembly GCF_027579735.1. Taxonomy (NCBI): domain Eukaryota; kingdom Metazoa; phylum Chordata; class Amphibia; order Anura; family Bombinatoridae; genus Bombina; species Bombina bombina. Next base: position 259,953,887 of record NC_069507.1, on the reverse strand, counting down.
GCAAAGTTCACAAACAAGCTAAAGTCCTAAATCAAGTCAGTCTAAACAAAAGGTTAAACAGAAGCATAGTCAGGGGAAGCAGAAGTCAAAACAGTAAATCCAAATAGTTACTGCCAGAGTAAGCGGAATTAATTTAATACACAAGCAACCACAAAATATATAGCTTATAAAGACTACTACATTTATGGCCTAATTGATCTTCTAGGTTTCCTTAAAAGCACAGTATACCTTACTGCAGCAGGAACAGAACTCACTCTCCTAGCCAAGTGGCTATTATGCCATTTTATTTTTAAATATTTATTTTTAGATTAAGGGATTGGAAACGTTTAATGATTCCATGCACAAATAATCAAGCATTTAATGATTAGCTGTTTATATTAAAACATTGCTTTTAGAACACACATATATATATATATATATATATATATATATATATATATATATATATATATATATATTATATATATATATATATATATATATATATATATATAGTATTCATACATAAATAGTATAGCATATGCCTTTAGGACTCATATGCCTTTAAGAGTATTGTGAAAAGTCAAAATAGGGACCTCAGTGCAAACCTCTATATATGTATATGGCAATTCTAGAAATAACAGCCCTCCCCTATGGCTGTCACGTGTAAATGGATACAAAAAGGGGAAAACAGTAGAACAGTACTAAGAACCAAAACATATAAGCCAGCAGTGATAAAAGAAATATTATGTGCTCCACTAAACATGTCTTCTATCACTTAAAAGCGTTTATTTATAATAGTATACATAAACATAGATGCAATAATAAAACCCTTAAGAATTAATCTACTTAAGAAATCATGTGACCGATCACAATAAAAAACTGCAGCAAGTGAGATGTCTGTATTCAGACTGTTTAAAATGTTAAAGCCAAAATATATAAGACACTAAATTCTCAGTTGTCTACCTGTAAATATGTCCAATTCACGTTTGCAATGTTCACATTAATATTGTATAGACCACCTTTTTTGTAGTATGCCACATCTAGATTCAAATTGTATATGGTATTTAGCTTCCAGTGTCTGTATTGATATTGCCAGGTAGACTTCAAACAGATATTATCAGTATGGTGTCCTTTATGGTCTTTAATTTCAAACAGTTCATACATTTACCTTGTGCCCAGGGGTCTCCTCCTCAGTCCCACAGTAAGCCTGCTCTGTGTATGCTTACCCGGAACTCCACAATTACGGTTGGAGCAGAGATACTTTCCCCAAAGGATAACTCCTTTCAAAGTTTCCCCGCTTGGCAGCACTTGAGTCTGCTGAAAGCGGAATGCCAAACACTTCCGCATCACGTGTTCGATGGGGGCCAATCACCACTGTCAAAAAACGGCTCCAGTTAGATAAAGTGGATCTGTGTACATAAATAAAACAATATATACAAAACATATACATATAAAACTTGCTATAGGTGAAGACCTGTTATGAGAACTATTAACTCAGGGAATATCCCTCTTACGTCTAAAATGCACTTGGTTACTTAGTGGTTATTGCATCTTTTAATTTAGAACAGCTTTGAATAGAAACAACTTTATTAAAAGGAAATTCCTAGATGCATAACCAGATGTGACTTCAATCCAGAACAAAAGGGTTCAGATAACATTCTGAATTTAAGCCCTTTGGATATAAGGTCCCTAATTTATGTATAAGATGCAATATCCACTAAATAACCAAGGAAGGAGTCTGTAAAATACTAAACACAATTGTTCCTGTCAATTTCTCTGCACAGAGAGTACTTTATTTTCATCCTGTGTAGGTGCAATCCAGGAGTCGTTTTTTGACAGTGGTGATTGGCCGCCATCGAACATGTGACGCGAAAGTGTTTGGCATTCCGCTTTCAGCAGACTCAAGTGCTGCAAAGTCGGGAAACTTTGAAAGGAGTTATCCTTTGGAGAAAGTATCTCTGCTCCAACCGCAATCATGGAGATCAGGTTAATCATACACAGAGCAGGCTTACTGTGGGACTGAAGAGGAGACCCATGGGCACAGGGTTAACGTAAGAACTGTTTGAAATTAATAACCATAAAAGACACCATACCGGTAATATCTGTTTGAAGTCTACATGGCAATATCAATACAGACACTGGAAGCTAAATACCATTAGTTATGTTGCGAACCTTAAAATTTCGGTTCGCGAACGGCGGACGTTCGCGAACTGGAGAACCGCCATTGACTTCAATAGGGCAGGCGAACTTTAAAACCCACAAGGACTCTTTCTGGCCACAATAGTGATGGAAAAGTTGTTTCAAGGAGACTAACACCTGGACGGATGGGGATCCATGGCAAAACTCCCACGGAAAATTACATAGTTGATGCAGAGTCTGGTTTTAAGCCATAAAGTGCCTTAATCACCTAACATTCCTAATTTTTTTTTAATAACGTGCTTTAAAACATCAGGTATGATGTAGTATCGATCAGGTAGTGTAAGGGTTACGCTCGCTTCACAGTGACAGACCAAACTCCCTGTGTAACGCACCGCAAACAACTGCAAACAGACCATTTGCACAACCACGAGTTAGATAGATTTGATAGATACATACATTACATAGATCAATAGATGCAATATACATATTATAGATACAAATTACATAGATCAATAGATGCAATATACATTTGATGATAGATGCGAATTACATAGATCAATCTATGCAATATACATTTGATAGATACGAATTACATAGATCAAAAGATGCAATATACATTTGATAGATACGAATTACATCAATCAATAGATGCAATTTATATTTGATAGATACGATTGATAGTTAGATAGATTTTATAGATAAATAGATAAATTTGATAGATATATGATTTCCCTGGGCAGAGTATAACAATAAGACATGCGGTCTGGGACCCGTGGTGTGTTAAGTAGTATTATTCTTAGCAGTTTACTACCTGTTACTCCCCCTATCGGGTGCGGTCTATATGGGCTGCATTTTTGGAACAGGGAGATGGAAGAAGATGATTGGTCTGTCCTCCTACTTCAAATTTGGCCTAAACACAAGTGGCTGAATCAAATCAGTCCAGCCACGAGATAGATAGACTTAATAGATAGATATACATAGATTGATAGATAGAATCAATAGAAGATAAATAGATCGATTTGATAGATATATAATTGCCCTTACAAAGTATAATAATAAAACATGCGTTCTGGGAGCCATGGTAACTAGGTTGTGTTAAGTAGTACTATTCTTAGCACTTTAATCCCTGTAACTCCCCCTATCGGGGGAGGTCTATATAGCCTGCATGATCACCCTGACAAATTATAATAACAAGACAAGCGGTCTGGGACCCATGGTAACTAGGTTGTGTTTATATTAGTACTATTCTTAGCACTTTAATCCATGTTACTCCCCCTATCTGTGTAGGTCTATATGGCCTGCATGATTACCCTGAGAAAGTATAACAACAAGACATGCGGTCTGCGACCCATGGTAATTAGGTTGTGTTTAGTAGTACTATTCTTAGCACTTTAATCCCTTTTACTCCCCCTATCGGGGGAGGTCTATATGGCCTGCATGATTACCCTGACAAAGTATAACAACAAAACATGTTGTCTGGGACCCATGGTAACTATGTTGTGTTAAGTTGTACTATTCTTAGCACTTTAATCCCTGTAACTCCCCCTATCGGGGGAGGTCTATACAGCCTGCCTGATAACCCTCACCAAATTATATCAACAAGACATGCGGTCTGGGACCCATGGTAACTAGGTTGTGTTTATATTAGTACTATTCTTAGAACTTTAATCCCTTTTACTCCCCCTATCGGGGAGGTCTATACGGCCTGCCTTATTACCCTCACCAAATATAACAACAAGAAGACATGCGGTCTGGGACCCATGGTAACTAGGTTGTGTTAAGTTGTACTATTCTTAGCACTTTAATCCCTGTAACTCCCCCTGTCGGGGGAGGTCTGTACGGCCTGCCTGATTACCCTGACCAAATATAAAAACAAGAAATTTGGTCTGGGACCCCATGGTAACTAGGTTGTGTTAAGTGGTACTATTCTTAGCACTTTAATCCCTTTTACTCCCCCTATCGGGGGAGGTCTATACGGCCTGCCTGATTACCCTCACCAAATATAGCAACAAGACATGCAGTCTGGGACCCATAGTAACTAGGTTGTGTTAAGTAGTACTATTATTAGCACTTTAATCCCTGTAACTCCCCCTATCGGGGGAGATCTATATGGCCTGCCTGATTACCCTCACCAAATATAACAACAAGACATACGGTCTGGGACCCATCGTAACTAGGTTGTGTTTATATTAGTACTATTCTTAGCACTTTAATCCCTGTAACTCCCCCTATTGGGGGAGGTCTATACGGCCTGCCTGATTACCCTCACCAAATATAACAACAAGACATGCGGTCTGGGATCCATCGTAACTAGGTTGTGTTTATATTAGTACTATTCTTAGCACTTTAATCCCTTTTACTCCCCCTATCGGGGGAGGTCTATACGGTCTGTCTGATGACCCTCACCAAATATAACAACAAGACGTGCGGTCAGGGAACCATGGTAAGGTTACTTCCTTTTGCACAATCAAGTATACCAGTTGCAGAGGTTATGACCCTGCATTATGGCTGCACCTCTCCCTAAAACGGGGATCTGTTACAGAGTCTGTGGGCCTGTATGCAAAGAGCTGGCCTGCCTGAAAGGAGCAGCAAGGCAAATCAAAAGATGCAATATACATTTGATAGATAAGAAATACAGAGATCGATAGATGCAATATATATTTGATAGATACGATTGATAGTTAGATAGATTAGATAGATAGATTTGATAGATATATTATTTCAATGACAGAGTATTAAAAGACGTGTGGTCAGGGAACCATGGTAAGGTTACTTCCTTTTGCATAATGGAGTACAGGTTGGGGTCCGGGATTGCCTTTTTGTGCTGTTTGATTCTTTCAGGTATACCAGTTGCCGAGGTTCTGACCCTGCATTCTGGCTGCACCTCTCCCTGCAAGAGAGATCTGTTACAGAGTCTGTGGGCCTGTATGCAAAGAGCTGGCCTGCCTGAAAGGAGAAGCAAGGCAGAGGGATCGATTCATGCCTATAAGAAACCAGAGGGCATGATACCTGCTGGAAGTGTGCAGTGGGGCAGAGGGATCTATTCCTGCCTAGAAGCAGACAGGCAGAGGGGACGCTATATGCGTGGGAGCCCACTGAGAACAGCCCAGCTGGGGGAGATACAGCCGCTGGCTTGACCCCGGTCTCAGCCACGATAGCCCTGTTCCCACTATTTGGAGGCAGAGGGATCAATTCCGGCCAAGAAGCAGCCTGGCAGGTGGATTTATTCCTGCCTAGAAGCAGACAGGCAGAGGAGACGATACCTGCTAAGAAAGAGCTGCAGTGCAGAGAGGATGCTACCTGACTGGGAGTCCACTGAGACCAGCCCAGCTGCGGGAGATACACCTGCTGGCTTGACCCCAGTCTCAGCAACTATATCTCTGGTCCCACTATATGGTGGCCACCCCTGGGTTTGGACAGAGGAAGGGAGACCCCCTAGTGGAGTAATGCTACATCCGGGAGATGCAAAAAGATGTTTGGACACCAAGTACAGGTCGTTCTCCTTCAGCCTTTTTATACGAGGGTCCACGACCCCCAACAGGCACAACAGCATGAAACACCACATATGCCATCCTTTTGCACAATAGATTACAGATATGGCATTGATTGTAGGAACCCGGAGATAATTTTTAGGAACAGGGAAATTGAACAAAAAACCATGCTTGGACACCCAGTACAGGTCGTTCTCCTTCAGCCTTTTTATACGATGGTCCACGACCCTCAACAGGCACAACAGCATGAAACACCACGTATGACATCCTTTAGCACAATCAAGTACTGGTATGGCATCGTTTTTAGGAAACCATAGATAATTTTTCGGAACCGTGAGATGGAAAAAGATGCTTGGTCGGTCCTCCTACTTAAAATTTGGGGCACTGCACGTGCAATCTACTGTGCCACCAGATATGAGTGGTGTGTTAATGACTGAGTACTATTCTTAACAGTTTCATCACTGTTATGTGCCGTTTTTTGGTTTGGGTTTTGTAGCCACAGTGCAGCACCAGAGGCCAGAAAATTTAGGCATGTCCAAATGCATGAACAATTCGGTATTGTTGCAGCCGCTGCTGTAGCAGCGGCCAGAAAAATTGATGTTTGTAAAACAGTTAGAAAGTGCCCTAAAACCTTGCGGGTTGAACACTAGTTGTTGGTGGATAAGTCACGCAAGTCATCCTGCATTCGAAGAAAAAATACGCCAGCGTGTGTACGATTTGTAGCCCAAGGCAGCTCATCTCATCATCAGGCCTTTTTTACTCAAATGTATCGCCAAATGTCAGTCCCTTCGGGATCCACCCCTCATTCATTTTAATAAAGGTGAGATAATCAAGACTTTTTTGACCTAGGCGACTTCTCTTCTCAGTGACAAAACCTCCTGCTGCACTGAAGGTCCTTTCTGACAGGACACTTGAAGTGGGGCAGGCCAGAAGTTCGATTGCAAATTGGGATAGCTCAGGCCACAGGTCAAGCCTGCACACCCAGTAGTCAAGGGGTCCATCGCTCCTCAGAGTGTCGAGATCCGCAGTTAATGCTAGGTAGTCTGTTACCTGTCGGTTGAGTCTTTCTCTGAGGCTGGACCCCGAAAGGCTCTGGCGATGCATAGGAGTTAAAAAGGTCTGCATGTCCTCCATCAACAACACATAAGGAAAGCGTCCTGTCCTTGCCGCAGTGGTTGTGGGAGGAGGAGGAGGATTACTTTCATCTCTTCCCCTGTTAGATTCCCGTTGTGCTGTGACATCACCCTTATACGCTGTGTAAAGCATAGTTTTTAATCTATTTTTGAACTGCTCCATCCTTTCCGACTTGCGGGAATTTGGTAAAATTTCAGTCACTTTATGCTTATACCGGGGGTCTAGTAGCGTGGACACCCAGTACAGGTCGTTCTCCTTCAGCTTTTTATACGAGGGTCCCTCAACAGGCACGACAGCATGAAAGACCTCATTTGCACAAGGTTAGATGCCGAGCTAATCATGTCCCGTTCCTTGTCCTCACTGATGTCACTGAAGCTATCTTCTTCCCCCCAGCCACGTACAACACCACGGGTACCAGATAGGTGACAATAACAGGCACCCTGGGATGCCTGTTGTGCTTGGTCTTCCTCCTCCTCCTCAAAGCCACATTCCTCCTCTGAATCCTCTTCCTCACAATCCTCTTCCTCTTCACGCTCATCTACGGCCTGATCCAGCACTCTTTGCAGGGCACACTCCAGGAAGAAAACAAATGGTATGATTTCGCTGATTCTGCCTTCGGTGCAAATGACAAGGTTTGTCACCTCCTCAAAAGGACGCATGAGCCTACAGGCATGAGCGTCCAGTAATTTGGCAAAAAAAATCCCTAGCTCCCCAGAGGCTGTCCTAGCACCCTGGTCATACATATACTCATTAACAGCTTTTTCTTGTTGGAGCAGGCGGTCGAACATTAGGAGTGTTGAATTCAAACGTGTCGGGCTGTCGCAAATCAAGCGCCTCACTTGCAGGTTGTTTCAACGCTGGATATCGGACAAGTGCACCATGGCCGTGTAGGAACGCCTGAAATGGCCACACACCTTCCTGGCCTGCTTCAGGACGTCATGTAAGCCTGGGTACTTATGCACAAAGCGTTGTACAATCAGATTACACACATGTGCCATGCACGGCACATGTGTCAACTTGCCCAATTTCAATGCCGCCACAAAATTTCTTCCATTGTCAGAAACAACCTTGCCAATCTCCAGTTGGTGCGGAGTCAGCCACTGATCCACCTGTGCGTTCAGGGAGGACATGAGTGCTGGTGCGGTGTGACTCTCGGCTTTCAGGCAAGTCAACCCCAAGACAGCGTGACACTGCCGTATCCGGGATGTTGAATAGTACCTGGGGAGCTGGGGGGGTGCCGTTGATGTGGAGCAAGATGCAGCAGCAGAAGAGGACTCAGCCGAGGAAGAGGATATGGAAGAGGATGGAGTAGGAGGAGTAGAGGAGGTAGAAGCAGGCCTGCCTGCAAGTCGTGGCGGTGTCACCAACTCCTCTGCAGAGCCATGCAATCGAGTACAGGTTTGGGATTGACTTTTGTGAAAAGAAATTTCGGCCAGGTACCTTCCACTGCGGTGTCCCAATAGATACAAATTTTTTGAAAGCCTCAGACTCCACAAGCTTGTATGGTAAAAACTGGCGGGCTAAGAGTTCAGACAAGCCAGCTGTCAGACGCCGTGCAAGGGGGTGACTTTGGGAAATTGGCTTCTTATACTCAAACATGTCCTTGACAGACACCTTACCTCCATGTCTGTAATGCTGCCTGACTGAGACATATCACTGTTATATACATCCTCTGTCAATGATGGTTGCGCATCACTCATTTCTTCCAACTGATGTGTCAATAACTCCTCTGACAGATCAAGTGAAGCAGCTGTGGTGCTAGTGTTGATGGTGGCGGCAGGTGGGGCGAGTGGCACTGGTCACTTGAGAGGTGCCCAAAGCACAGCTGGAGGTGGATGGTGTGTCAAGGTTAGGACTAGGAGCAGAAGCTGTAGAAGATTGGGTATCCTGTGTTAGCCATTCAACTAGGTCCTCCTCAGAACTTTTCACGTCCCTGGCACCTGGCCTCTGAACAATGTGCATATTTTGTAGGGTCTAAAGGAATCACGGCACCACGACCACAACGGCACCTGCGCGGTGGCCTGCCTCTGCCTGTCATATTTTTTTAAATGTACACTTACAATACTATTAAACAAATTATGAGTGGTGGCACTGGGCAAGTGGGCACAGTATACGCTGTGAGCCTGACACAAAAAAGCAGACTGATGTTTCAAAGTCAACAATGTTTATTTTTTTAAATATTAAAAGTACTGTGACAAAAAATATGATTGGTGGCACTAGTTGGCTAGTGGGCCTGGCACACACGCTGGCAGGCAGGAAACTGCAATTCAATTGCACTAGCAGACTGATGATTCACAGTAAAAAAAGTTTTAATTTTAAATATTAACACTACTGTAATAACAAATATGATTGGTGGCACTAGTTGGCAAGTGGGCCCGGCACACACGCTGGCAGGCAAGCAACTGCAATTCAATTGCACTAGCAGACTGATGATTCACAGTCAAAAAAGTTTTCATTGTAAATATTTACACTACTGTTATAACAAATATGATTGGTGGCACTAGTTGGCAAGTGGGCCTGGCACACACGCTGGGAGGAAGGCAACTGCAATTAGATTACACTAGCTGACTGATGATTCACAGTCAAAAAAGTTTTTTTTTAAAATATTTAAAATACTGTTATAAGAAATATGATTGGTGGCACTAGTTGGCAAGTGGGTCTGATACACACGCTGGCAGGCAGGCAACTGCAATTCAATTGCACTAGCAGACTGGTGATTCACAGTCAAAAATGTTTTGATTTTAAATATTTTCAAAACTGTTATAACAAATATAATTGGTGGCACTACTTGGCAAGTGGGCCTGGCACACACACTGGGAGGAAGGCAACTACAATTAGATTACTCTAGATGACTGGTGTTTCTCAGTCAAGAAAGTTTTTATTTTAAATATTTACAATACTGTTATAACAAATATGAGTGGTGGCACTAGTTGGCAAGTGGGCCTGGTACACACGCTGGCAGGCAGGCAACTGCAATTCAGTTGCACTAGCAGAATGATGATTCACAGTCAAAAAGGTTTTTAATTTAAATATTTACAATACTGTTATAACAAATTTGATTGGTGGCACTAGTTGGCTAGTGGGCATGGCACACATGCTGGCAGGCAGGAAACTGCAATTCAATTGCACTAGCAGACTAATGATTCACAGTCTAATTTTTTTTTATTTTAAATATTTACACTACTGTTATAACAAATATGATTGGTGGCACTAGTTGGCAAGTGGGCCTGGCACACACGCTGGCAGGCAGGCAGGCAACTGCAATTCAATTGCACTAGCAGACTGATGATTCACAGTCAAAAATTTTTTGATTTTAAATATTTTCAAAACTGTTATAACAAATATGATTGGTGGCAATAGTTGGCAGCAAGTGGGCCTGGCACACACGCTGGCAGGCAGGCAACTTCAATTAGATTACACTAGCAGACTGATCTTTCACAGTCAAATTTTTTTTTAAAATATTTACACTACTGTCATAACAAATATGATTGGTGGCACTAGTTGGAAAGTGGGCCTGGCACACACGCTGGGAGGAAGGCAACTGCAATTAGATTACACTAGATGACTGATGTTTCTCAGTCCAAAAAGTTTTTATTTTAAATATTTACAATACTGTTATAACAAATATGATTGGTGGCACTAGTTGGCAAGTGGGCCTGGCACGCACGCTGGCAGGCAGGCAACTGCAATTCAATTGCACTAGCAGACTGATGAATCACAGTCAAAAAAGTTTTTATTTTAAATATTTACACTACTGTTATAACAAATATGATTCGTGGCACTAGTTGGAAAGTGGGCCTGGCACACACGCTGGCAGACAGGAAACTGCAATTAAATAATAGCAGACTGATGTAAAAGTTTGTTTTTAAAAAAGTTACACTAATGTTACAACAGATAGGAGTGATGGCACTCAGGACAGAAGTAGGCACAGTATGTGCTGGCAGCCTGACAGACAAGCTGGCACTAGTGGCAGGCTGGACTGGCAACTAAAATTAAATAACACTAGAAGACTGATGTAAAAGTTTATTTTTACAAAATTTAAATGAATGTTACACCAGATAGGAGTGGTGGACTGGCACTGAGGATGGAAGTAGGCACAGTATATGCTGGCAGCCTGACACACAGGCTGGCACCAATGGCAGCCAGGCTGGCCTGGCAACTAAAATTAAATAACACTAGAAGAGGACTGATGTAAAAAAAAAAATTAATATAAGTGGTGGAAAAAAGAGCTATTAATCACACTATATGATGTGGACCTGACACACAGGACTGATGGAAAATGAAATTAGATTACACTAGCAAAATTATTTAAAAGTTTTTTTTTTTTAAATTTACAGTAATGTTAAGCAGATATGAGTGGTGGCTGGCACAGCAATTAACCACAGTATATGCTGTGTAAGCCTGACACACAGGCCTGATAGAAAATGAAATTAGATTACACTAGCAAACTGATTTTAAAGTTTTTTTTTAAAAAAAAATACACTAATGATTGTTAAGCAGATATCAGTGGTGGCACAGAGCAATTAACCACAGTCTATGCTGTGTGAGCCTGACACACAGGCCTGATAGAAAATTAAATTAGATTACACTAGCAAAATGATTTCAAAGTTTTTTTGTTTAAATTTACAATAATGTTAATAAGATATGAGTGGTGGCTGGCACAGAGCAATTAACCACAGTATATGCTGTATGAGCCTGAGACACAGGCCTGATAGAAAATGAAATTAGATTACACTAGCAAAATGATTTAAAAGTTTTTTTGTTTAAATTTACAATAATGTTAAGCAGATATGAGTGGTGGCTGGCACAGCAATTAACCACAGTATATGCTGTGTAAGCCTGACACACAGGCCTGATAGAAAATTAATGATTTAAAAGTTTTTGTGTTTAAATTTACACTAATGTGTTAAGCAGATATCAGAGGTGGCACTAAACACAGTATATGCTGTGAGCCTCACACACAGGCTGAAAGCCAGGCAAATGCAAATAAAACTCCAAAAAAAAAAAAAGAAAAAAAATGACTGAAGTTCTAGCCCTTTTTGGGGTGCTGTCCTTGCAGCAGAGATGAGATGAGTCCTTCAGGACTGTAGTGGACACTAAATACACTAGCCTAGCTATCTATTTCTCTATAATGTCAGGAGCAGCAACACTAAACCTCCTCACACTAAGAAAGCAGGATCGTAATGAATCTGAAATGGCTGCTGCCCAGGAGCTGGGAGGGTCTGTGAGGGAGTGTCTGCTGCTGATTGGCTCAAATGTGTCTGAAGGCTGTGAGATACAGGGTCAAAGTTTCCTCAATGATGAGGAATAGGGGGCAAATCGAACATCGCATATGTTCGCCGCAGCGGCGAACGCGAACAAGCTATGTTCGCCGGGAACTGTTCTCCAGCGAACTGTTCACGACATCACTAAATACCATATGAAATTTAAATTTAAAGGTGTAAAACTACAAAAAAGTTGGTCTATACAATATTAATGTGGACATTGCAAACATGAATTGAACATATTTACAGGTAGGCAACTAAGAATTCAGTGTCATATATTTTGGCTTTAACAGTTTAAACAGTCTGATTACAAACATCTCGCTTGCTGCAGTTTTTTATTGTGATCGGTCACATGATTTCTTAAGTAGATTAATTCTTAAGTGTTTTATTATTGCATCCATGTAAATGTATACTATTATAAATAAATGCTTTTAAGTGATAGAAGACATGTTTAGTGGAGCACATAATATTTCTTTTATCACTGCTGGCTTATATGTTTTGCTTCTTAGTGCTGTTCTAGTTTTCCCCTTTTTGTAGACTTTAGGAGTATTGCCTTTAAGAAATAAGCTACTCTTGTATTTTTCTGTCTGTTCTCATGGCAGATATTATCTAGAAAGAGTGGGATGTAACATTCTAAAAGACAGATAATGCTAGGCTAGTTTGAGAACATTTGCTTGTTATGAAAAACACTCTTATGATTGACATAACGCTAGACACACCTGCGAAACCTGTAGGTTTAATGATAAGAATTGCTAAGGAGCTGAGTAGTCTGCTGGGTAAAATCTTCGAGAGCAGTTTCATACAGCATTTATGAGATTAGCTGCCTGTATTCTACTGAATTATGCTGAGTCTCTGTGCTATCTTGATGACCTGCCTGTGTGCCACTGTACACTGCTATTAATGTCTTATTTAAAACTCAAAGATAAGTAATGCAATTATAGTTTAATCACTGCTTAGTGTAACCATTATGTTTTAATAAATTTGCAAACTGATTACTGATTTGTGTTATAGCAATATGTTCATAATAAGTACTCAATACTATAGTGGGACCTAGTTTAAGCTTATCCCAGCCCCAGGACATAACAAAATCTGTTTTTTAGCACACCTTACAAAATGTTTATATACACATCTTTTGGGAGTGCTGCCAATATGACCCAGTAATTACACAAACAGAAAAGTATTGGCGCACATCCATTTTCAAAAGCTCAACATATTTTTTGAACTGCTGCCTGTAAATTTGATAACTAGCAAAAGTAGTCAGATTGTGCCGAATTTGCATTCGGAACATCTGTAATGACGTAAGCATCAATCTGTGTCGGACTGAGTCCGGCAGATCCTATGCTACGTCACTAAATAATACTTTTTCCGGTCTGTAGGGTTTGATAACTAAGGGGAATCAGGCTCACCACAAATACACTGCGAAATTCCAGCGTATTTGCGGTTGAAGGCTTGATAAGTGGATGCCTCTGTATAACCGGTATAACACAGCTGTAACTACCTGTACCACTACCTGCTATTTACTAACCAGCAGTAGGTTTTATTAATACTGTAACCTTTATTGTTTCATAAAATATATCAATAAACCACAGAGTAAATATATTATTTTCTGTGCAGTTGTATATTTTTAACTCCTCTATTCAGAACTGAACTGCATTCTGGAACTTAGTACAATTGCTGCTATATCACTACCTCTGAGAATAATTCTGATATTGAAAAAGAAGACACATAACAAAAGATCTGTATTTGCTTGTTTATTGACATCTCCTAATACTCCAGGACTCAGGTCATTTCCGCAGTTGTTAAGTTTAATACTTAGCGATGGTCTCCTCGATCCAGGACACATAGTTGCACACCTTAGTGTAAACTCCAGGATAGCCAGACAGGGCACATCCAATACCCCAGGACACCACACCCTGCAGTTCTCCGTTACAGACAACTGGACCACCGGAATCACCCTGAAGAAAAGAGAAATAGTCTGAAATTAATTGAAACATTCGAAAGGTACAACTCACATTTTCATTTTTTTTAATGTTCATTTTACTTAACTCTCCTTTTCTTTATTATTTTAAGAATACATATACATATATATATATATTTATATCG
>NC_069507.1:259889774-259934774 GCF_027579735.1 Bombina bombina | reverse complement strand
TCCATATTCAGCATTGCACCAGGAGCTCACAAGAGCTGCTGGTGCAACGCCCCACCTGCTGACTCGCGGCCAATTGGCTGCCAGCAGAGAGGTGTCAATCAACCCGATCATACTCGATCGGGTTGATTTCCAGCGATTCCTGTCCGCCTGCTCAGAGCAGGCGGACAGGGTTATGGAGCAGCGGTCTTTAGACCGCTGCTCCATAACTTGTGTTTCTGGCAAGTCTGAAGACTCTCCAGAAACACGGGACATCAAGATCCATTTGGAGCTTGATAGATAGGCCCGATTATCATCAGTTGCTTGTCAATCAATTTCAATTTTTAGCAGAAATACAATCTAATCCAATACCTCAATTTTCCTTTCTTATTTACCCAAGTAATGATGTTTAATGATTTATTTTTATATACAGGTAGCCCTCAGTTTACGCCGGGGTTAGGTTCCAGAAGGAATGGTTGTAAATCGAAACCGTTGTAAATTGAAACCCAGTTTATAATGTAAGTCAGTGGGAAGTGAGGGAGATAGGTTCCAGGCCCCTCTCAAAATTGTCATAAATAACACTTAATACATTGTTTTTAAAGTTTTGAAATGAAGACCTTAAATGCTAGACAACATTATAAACCTAATAAAATAATCACACAACACAGAATATATAATTAAACTAAGTTAAATGAACAAAAACATTTGCTAAACAGCATTATAAACCTAATAAAATAATCACACAACACAGACTTCACTTGCATTTTTCTGCAAACAGTTATTTCTATGCATTCCAATCTGGACTGAGTTATAGACAGGAAGATCTTGTTCCTTTGAAATCTGCTCGATAGCTCAGGTCTGGTTAAACTTATTAATTTCAGCTTGCTTGGCTTTGCTGCAACACAAGCGGACAGCTCCACCTACTGGCTATTTTAATAAATGCACTGCTTCTCAATGCTCTTCAATAGCAGTCACATGACTGGAAAAAAAGGTTGTTATTCTGAAACGGTGTAAATTGAACCGTTGTAAAACGAGGGCCACCTGTATATCAATTCCAGAAAACAACACAGACAGTATGTGTAATATTTTGGGAGGCACGGAAATGAGACATTGGGGCATATGTATTAAGCTACGAATGGAGCTTGATGCCTTGTGTTTCTGGCGAGTCATCAGACTCACCAGAAACAGCAGTTATGAAGCAGCGGTCACAAAGACCGCTGATCCATAACCTGTCCACCTGCTCTGATCAGGTGGACAGACATTGGGCTCCATGTACTAAGAGGCGGGCGGACAGCTTCTTAACTCGCGACGCTGTCCGCCCGCCTCCGCTACACACGGGCAGCGGATCTATTGATCCGCTTGCCCGTATGTATCATTACACACTCAGCGGAGTGTGTAATGCCCGCCCCTTCAGTCGCGCGACCAATCACGCGACTGAAGGGGCTGTCAATCACCGAGAGCGAGCGAGCTCTCTGTGATTTTGCTTCGCCACCTAAGAGGTGGCGTAGGGTGTAGGAAGCAGCGGTCTAATGACCGCTGCTTCTTACATTGCGGGAAGCAGGCTCGCATATGCGAACCTGCCCCGCAAAGGCTCCGGAGCAGCTTTCGCTGCTTCGTACATGGAGCCCAAAGGCGGAAATCAACCTGATCGAATAGGATCGGGTTGATTGACACCCCCTGCTGGCGGCCGATTGACCGCGAGTCTGCAGGAGGCAGCGTTGCACCAGCAGCTCTTGTGAGCTGTTGGTGCAATGCTGAATACGGCGAGCATATTGCTCGCCGTATTCAGCGAGGTCTGGTGGACCTGATCTGCAGTGTTGGATCAGGTCTGCCAGACCTTGATAACTATGGGCCATAGTAACAAGAAATTATATAGTTTAGTGGAAGAATGAATTTCTCACAATGTAGCATACAATATACAAGTTAAAGAGAAAGGACATTCTTTATACCATTTATACTACATAGTTGCCTCCTAAAGTATTAATATTACTAAACATTGTTGTATGCTAGAAAATTGTTTCAATTAAGTAAAGCAATCTAGGCTAAGTAGGAAGAGAAAACAGTTTAACCAAAAACATACCAGCGAGTCCGAGGATGGAGAGAAGGAGGATGTACTTCATGATGATTTTCTGAGGCTTTTGGTTTCTAGAGACCTCATTTTATAGTTCTGCAGATGCCTTATCCTATCGTTATTATGCACCACATGCCTGTTCACATGAACAGCTTATCAAACACACCTTATGATCAGCATTAATAAGGGAAAGATCTACATGAGTGTCATATTGGCATCAGTCTTTTGGGTGACATTGGGCAGTCACCCAGCTGACCCTATTTGCCACTTCTGTGCTTTTGGTTCCAAATGGAAAATTCCATATTATGTCTAGTTAGCATAAATGTCTTAGGTGAAATTGTGCAGTCACCCAGATTATTCATTTTATTAAAAGCTTATGGTAGATGCAATTTATGTATGTTACAGCAGGTCTGAACTTGTAGAACTTTTTATAAAATAAAATATTTTTAATTCCTTTTAGTTAATTTGATGCCAGAAAGAGTCGAAATGTAACATTATTATCAAACTTTAATGGTCTAGATTTAATGGAATAATAAACACAGTAGAATAAAGTAATCAATAAATGCATAAAATATAAGACAACACAAAAAAGCACATAGGGGCCGAATTATCATTGTGCGAGCGGACATGATCCGATATTGCGGATCATATCCGCTGCACATCGATAAATGCTGACAGCATACACTCTCGGCATTTATTATTGCACCAGCAGTTCTTGTGAACTGCTGGTGCAATGCCCCCCCCCAGCAGATTCGCGGCCAATTGGCCGCTAGCAGGTGGTGTAATTCAACCCGATCTTATTCGATCTGGTTGATTTCTGGTGATGTCTGTCCACCGCCTCAGAGCAGGTGGACAGGTTATGGAGCAGCGGTCTTGTGTTTTCGGTGAGCCTGAAGACTTGTCAGAAACATGGGGTATCAAGCTCCATACGGAGCTTGATAAATATGCCCCTTAGTTTGGATTTCAAACTAGTATTAGAATATTTCTTACTAATTTCAAAGTTAGTTCAAGTTTTCTTCCCCTACATCATGTGTCAGCCATCAGCCAATCACAACAGACATATACGTATCTACTGTGAATTCTTGCTCAGTAAATAATTGTGCACATTTACAGAAAATAATGGAAGTGAACTGGAAAGTTGTTTAAAACTGCTGCTCTGTCTGAATCATGAATGTTTCATTTTGACTTAAGTGTTACTTTAATAAAACTCATCCCTGAAGCTAATATCTCGCTGAGAAAAAAACAAAATTGCTGTAACAATGGGTTTCAAAATGGCAGATTTTATAAGGATTTCTACCCATCCCTTCTAATCTCTGTGAGTTTTGAGTAGCGATGGGCAAATGTTTTCCAATTTTTGAAAAATGAAATTAATTTTAACACATTTATTCATTTGTTTCGGATTTTGAATGCTTGTGCAACATTCTAGTGTTCGTTATTTGTAACAGTATATCTAATACTTTCTTTAAATGTATTATACGATTCTAATTTTTCTAATTCAAATAATGCATAATTTAAATCGAATTATGTAATATATAAATTCAAAAATTAGAATCAATATATTTGTAATAGTATTTATAATGCTCTCTTTAAATGTAATGTCCGAATTATTCAATATTCAAAAATAGGAAAATTCCAATTGAAATATTTGTATCCATTATGTATCAATTTACTAAATTCCCTACCCCAACTATTGAACTTCTGAATAGTATTTGTTAAATTAAATGAAATTTTTAATGTGGTTACTCAATCTAATTATGAACAAAAGTAATTTTTGAAAACCAGAAATAACATAAGATAATTACCGAATTTTAATGGATTTTCATTCTTATTAACATTCAATTGTCCAAAACAAATGTCCACAGGACTATTTATTCTACCAAATGAGTTACACTTTCACCACATTTCCCCATCGTGATCCGCTCCATCTATCTGATAACCTTTAACTTTTTGCTACCTAGAACCAGCTCCACTGTGAAAGATTTACACATCACAAAAATGAATTAAAAACAATCCAAAACAATCCACTGAAACATAATCTAAATAAATAAGTAAATAAATATGTTCAAGAGACAAAATAAAAATAAATGTGAGACAGCCTTGTTAGCTTTGACATAATGAGACTCACTGGAATGATAGAGTCTTTATGAATTCTGCATGCTTAAACCAGGGTTAGGAAACAAACAATACAAATATATAAGCTAATGGTGAAAACTTTGGTAAAATGTTATAAAACATAGGTTAAGTTAGCTTCTATCACTTTAGTCTTTTCATATAACAAGCAGACCGAGCTTTCATCTTCTCAGTGTCCAGTGAAGTGCTGTTTCAGAATCAAACAAGCTGGAATCAATATCTGAGAGACACAGCTCACCACAAGCCCTTAGTAGAGCACTGGATGTAAACACAGTGTTCAAACAAAGGCCAGGGGTAAGATAGCTATGAGATTAAACTTTAAAGATTAAAGGGACATGAAACCCAATTTTTTGCTTTAATGATTTAGAAAGTGCATGCAATTTTAAACAACTTTCTAATAAACTTCTATTATATAATTTGCTTCACTCTCTTGATATACATTCCTGAAAAGCATATCTAGATATGCTCAGGAGCTGCTGATTGGTAGCTGCACATAGATGCCTCATCTGATTGGCTCACCCATGTCAATTGCTATTTCTTCAACAAATGATATCTAAAAATTAAGCAAATTAGATAATAGAAGTAAATTGGAATGTTGTTTAAAATTGTATTCTCTACTTGAATCATGAAAGAAAAAGTTTGGGTTTAGTGTCCCTTTAACTCTCTGTAGTACTTTAATCACCTCCTACAAAACAAACAACAATTAAGTACTAGAACATCAAAGAAAGACTTCCTTTATAAAAGTTTAGTCTTTCTATCTAGATGAATATAAACTTGCATAAGTAACTTAAATGCAGATCTTCTGATAGCAGAGGAATCCAGGTTTAAGGTAATCTAAGTCAGACCGTCCAGGGCAAGTCCTCACAATGAATAGCAGCACAAAATCATTTAACAAATGCAAAGTTCACAAACAAGCTAAAGTCATAAATCGAGTCAGTCTAAACAAAAGGTTAAACAGAAGCATAGTCAGGGGAAGCAGAAGTCAAAACAGTAAATCCAAAAAGTTACTGTCAGAGTAAGCAGAATTAACTTAATACACAAGCAACCACAAAATATATAGCTTATAAAGACTACTACATTTAGGGCCTAATTGATCTTCTAGGTTTCCTTAAAAGCACAGTATGCTTTACTGCAGCAGGAACAGAACTCACTCTCCTAGCCAAGTGGCTATTATGCCATTTTATTTTTAAATATTTATTTTTAGATTAAGGGATTGGAAACGTTTAATGATTCCATGCACAAATAATCAAGCAGTTAATGATTAGCTGTTTATATTAAAATTTTGCTTTTAGAACACATATATATATATATATATATATATATATATATATATATATATATATATATATATATATATATATATATATATATATATATAGTATTCATACATAAATAGCATAGCATATGCCTTTAGGACTCATATGCCTTTAAGAGTATTGTGAAAAGTCAAAATAGGGACCTCAGCGCAAACCTCTATATATGGCTGTCACATGTAAATGGATACAAAAAGGGGAAAACTAGAACAGCGCTAAGAAGCAAAACTTTTATGCCAGCAGTGATAAAAGAAATATTATGTGCTCCACTAAACATGTTTTCTATCACTTAAAAGCGTTTATTTATAATAGTATACATAAACATAGATGCAATAATAAAACACTTAAGAATTAATCTACTTAAGAAATCATGTGACCGATCACAATAAAAAACTGCAGCAAGTGAGATGTCTGTAATCAGACTGTTTAAAATGTTAAAGCCAAAATATATAAGACACTGAATTCTCAGTTGTCTACCTGTAAATATGTCCAATTCACATTTGCAATGTCCACATTAATATTGTATAGACCACCTTTTTTGTAGTATGCCACATCTAGATTCAAATTGTATATGGTATTTAGCTTCCAGTGTCTGTATTGATATTGCCAGGTAGACTTCAAACAGATATTATCAGTATGGTGTCCTTTATGGTCATTCATTTCAAACAGTTCTTACGTTTACCTTGTGCCCAGGGGTCTCCTCCTCAGTCCCACAGTAAGCCTGCTCTGTGTATGCTTAACCTAAACTCCACAATTACAGTTGGAGCAGAGATACTTTCCAAAAAGGATAACTCCTTTCAAAGTTTCCCGGCTTGGCAGTACTTGAGTCTGCTGAAAGAGGAATGCCAAACACTTCCGCGTCACATGTTCGATGGGGGCCAATCACCACTGCCAAAAAACGGCTCCAGTTAGACAAAGTGGATCTGTGTACATAAATAAAACAATATATACAAAACATATACATATAAAACTTGCTATAGGTGAAGACCTGTTATGAGAACTATTAACTCAGGGAATATCCCTCTTACTTCTAAAATGCACTTGATTATTTAGTGGTTATTGCATTTTTTTTAATTTTAAACAGCTTTGAATAGAAACAACTTTATTAGGAAATTCCTAGATGCATAACCAGATTTTACTTCAATCCAGAACAAAAGGGTTCAGATCACATTCGGAATTTAAGCCCTTTGGATATAAGGTTCCTAATTTATGTATAAGATGCAATATCCACTAAATAACCAAGGAAGGAGTCTGTAAAATACTAAACACAATTGTTCCTGTCAATTTCTCTGCACAGGGGCAATCCAGGAGCCGTTTTTTGACAGTGGTGATTGGCCGCCATCGAACATGTTACTCGAAAGTGTTTGGCATTCCGCTTTTAGTTGACTCAAGTGCTGCAAAGTCGGGAAACTTTGAAAGGAGTTATCCTTTGGAGAAAGTATCTCTGCTCCAACCGCAATCGTGGAGTTTAGGTTAAGCATACACAGAGCAGGCTTACTGTGTGACTAAAGAGGAGACCCTGGGCACAAGGTAAACGTAAGAATTGTTTGAAATTGATGACCATAAAGGACACCATACCGGTAATATCTGTTTGAAGTCTATCTGGTAATATCAATACAGACACTGGAAGCTAAATACCATATGACATTTTAATCTAAAGATGGAATACTACAAAAAAGTTGGTCTATACAATATTAATGTGGACATTGCCAACATGAATTGCACATTAGAATTCAGTGTCATATATTTTGGCTTTAACATTTTAAACAGTCTGATTACAGACATCTCGCTTGCTGCAATTTTTTCTTGTGATCGGTCACATGATTCCTTAAGTAGATTAATTCTTAACGCCTAGATTATGAGTTTTGTCGTTAAAGACCTGGGGTGCTAACGAACCTTTTTTTCCAGCGCACACTTTAAACAACGCTGGTATTACAAGTTTTCTGAATGGCTGCGTTAGCCTCAGAAAAGTGAGCGTTTAAAGAAAATTTTGGGCCACTTCTACCTGTGATACCAGCGTTGTTTACGGTAGCGGTAAGCTGGCAAAACGTGCTCGTGCACGATTTCCCCATAGGAAACAATGGGGCTGAGATGGCTGGAAAAAAACCTAACACCTGCAAAAAAGCAGCGTTTAGCTCCTAACGCAGCCCCATTGTATCCTATGGGGAAATACTTTTAATGTCTACACCTGACACCCTAACATGAACCCCAAGTCTAAACACCCCTAATCTTACACTTATTAACCTCTAATCTTCCGCCCCCAACATCGTCGCCACCTGCATTATACTATTAAACCCTAATCTGCCGCTCCGGACACCGCCACCACCTACATTATCCCTATGAACCCCTAATCTGCTGCCCCTAACATCGCCGACACCTATATTATATTTCTTAACCCCTAATCTGCCGCCCCCAATGTCTCCGCCACCTACCTACAATTATTAACCCCTAATCTGCTGACCGGACATTGCCGCCACTATAATAAATGTATTAACCCCTAAACCGCCACACTCAAGCCTCGCAAACACTATAGTACATTTTATTAACCCCTAATCTGTCCCCCCAATGTCGCCGCCACCTACCTACAATTATTAACCCCTAATCTCCCACCCCCTATAATAAAGCTATTAACCCCTAAACCTAAGTCTAACCCTAACCCTAACACCCCCCTATGTTAAATATAATTTAAATAAATCTAAATAAAATTACTATAATTAAATAAATTAATCTTATTTAAAACTAAATACTTACCTATAAAATAAACCCTAATATAGTTACAATATAACTAATAGTTACATTGTAGCTATTTTAGGATTTATATTTATTTCACAGGCAACTTTGTATTTATTTTAACTAGGTACAATAGCTATTAAATAGTTAATAACTATTTAATAGCTACCTAGTTAAAATAATTACAAAATTACCTGTAAAATAAATCCTAACCTAAGTTACAATTACACCTAACACTACACTATCAATAAATAAATTAAATAAATAAAACTATCTAAAATAAAATACAATTAAATAAACTAAACTATATTACAAAAAAACAAACACTAAATTACAAAAAATAAAAAAAATATTACAAGAAGTTTAATCTAATTACACCTAATCTAAGCCCCCTAATAAAATAAAAAAGCCCCCAAAAATAATAAAATTCCCTATCCTAAACTAAATTACAAAGTAATCAGCTTTTTTACCAGCCCTTAAAAGGACTTTTTGCGGAGCATTGCCCCAAAGTAATCAGCTCATTTACCTGTCAATTCTATTGGCTGATCCAATCAGCCAATCGGATTGAAATTCAAGTCGATTGGCTGATTAAATCAACCAATTGGATTTTTTCTACCTTAACTCCAATTGGCTGATAGAATCCTATCAGCCAATCGGAATTCGAGGGACGCCATCTTGGATGACGTCATTTAAAGGAACCTTCATTCTTCGTTAGGATTTTGATTGAAGACGATGGCTCCGCGTCGGCTGGATAGAAGATGACTCTGCTCCGGAAGGATGAAGATAGAAGATGCCGTCTGGATGAAGACTTCTGCCGGTCTGGATGTCCTCTTCTGCCCGGATAGGATGAAGACTTCTGCCGGTCCGGATGTCCTCTTCTGCCCCATCGGTGCCCGGCTGGGTGAACACGGCTCAAGGTAGGGTGATCTTCAATGGGGTAGTGTTAGGTTTTTTAAGGGGGGATCGGGTGGGTTTTAGAGTAGGGGTGTGTGGGTGGTGGGTTGTAATGTTGGGGGGGGATTGTATTTCTTTTTTTTACAGGTAAAAGAGCTGATTACTTTGGGGCAATGTCCCGCAAAAGCCCTTTTAAGGGCTGGTAAAAGAGCTGATTACTTTGTAATTTAGTATAGGATAGGAAATTTTATTATTTTGGGGGGCTTTTTTATTTTATTAGGGGGCTTAGATTAGGCGTAATTAGATTAAACTTCTTGTAATATTTTTTTATTTTTTTGTAATTTAGTGTTTGTTTGTTTTTGTAATATAGTTTAGTTTATTTAATTGTATTTTATTTTAGATAATTGTATTTAATTTATTTAATTAATTTATCGATAGTGTTAGGTGTATTTTTAACTTTGGTTATGATTTATTTTACAGGAAATTTTGTAATTATTTTAACTAGGTAGCTATTAAATAGTTATTAACTATTTAATAGCTATTGTACCTAGTTAAAATAAATACAAAGTTGCCTGTAAAATAAATATAAATCCTAAAATAGCTACAATGTAACTATTAGTTATATTGTAAATATATTAGGGTTTATTTTATAGGTAAGTATTTAGTTTTAAATAGGATTAATTTATTTAATTATAGTAATTTTATTTAGATTTATTTAAATTATATTTAACTTAGGGGGGTGTTAGGGTTAGGGATAGACTTACGCCTAGATTTAGAGTTTGGCGGTAGCCGTCAAAACCAGCGTTAGAGGCTCCAAACGCTGGTTTTTACCGCCCTCTGGTATTTGGAGTCAGTCAGGAAAGGGTCTAACGCTCACTTTCCAGCCGCGACTTTTCCATACCGCAGATCCCCTTACGTCAATTGTGTATCCTATCTTTTCAATGGGATCTTTCTAACGCTGGTATTTAGAGTCGTGGCTGAAGTGAGCGTTAGAAATCTAACAACAAAACTCCAGCCGCAGAAAAAAGTCAGGAGTTAAGAGCTTTCTGGGCTAACGCCAGTTCATAAATCTCTTAACTACTGTGCTCTAAAGTACACTAACACCCATAAACTACCTATGTACCCCTAAACCGAGGTCCACCCACATCGCCGCCACTCTATTAAATTTTTTAACCCCTAATATGCCGACCGCACACCGCCGCCACCTACGTTATCCCTATGTACCTCTAATCTGCTGCCCCTAACACCGCCGACCCCTATATTATATTTATTAACCCCTAATCTGCCCCCCACAACGTTGCCAACACCTAACTTCAATTATTAACCCCTAATCTGCCGACCGCACCTCGCCGATACTCTAATAAATGTATTAACCCCTAAAGCTAAGTCTAACCATAACCCTAACACCCCCTTAAGTTAAATATAATTTTATTCTAACGAAATAAATTAACTCTTATTAAATAAATTATTCCTATTTAAAGCTAAATACTTACCTGTAAACCTGCAACTTTGTATTTATTTTAACCAGGTACAATAGCTATTAAATAGTTAAGAACTATTTAATAGCTACCTAGTTAAAATAATTACAAAATTACCTGTAAAATAAATCCTAACCTAAGTTACAATTAAACCTAACACTACAATATCAATCAATTAATTAAATAAAATACCTACAATTATCTACAATTAAACCTAACACTACACTATCAATAAATTAATTAAATACAATACCTACAAATAAATACAATTAAATAAACTAACTAAAGTACAAAAAATAAAAAAGAACTAAGTTATGAAAAATAAAAAAATATTTACAAACATTAGAAAAATATTACAACAATTTTAAAATAATTACACCTACTCTAAGCCCCCTAATAAAATAACAAAGCCCCCCAAAATAAAAAAATGCCCTACTCTATTCTAAAATTAAAATAGAAAAGCTCTTTTACCTTACCAGCCCTTAAAAGGGCCCTTTGCGGGGCATGCCCCAAAGAATTCAGCTCTTTTGCCTGTAAAAAAAAAAACATACAATACCCCCCACAACATTACAACCCACCACCCACATACCCCTAATCTAACCCAAACCCCCCTTAAATAAACCTAACACTAAGCCCCTGAAGATCTTCCCACCTTATCTTCACCACACCGGGTATGACCGATCCATCCAGGCTCCGAAATCTTCATCCAAGCCCAAGCGGGGGCTGAAGAGTGACGTCCATCCTCCGGCTGAAGTCTGGATCCAAGCGGCGGCGAAAGAATTCCATCTTAGGGCAGAAGTCTTCATCCTATCCGGGCAGAAGAGTCGATCCGGACCGGCAAACATCTTCATCCAAGCCGCATCTTCTATGTTCTTCCATCCGATGACGACCGGCTCCATCTTGAAGACCTCCGGCGCGGATCCATCCTCTTCTTCCGACGACTAGACGACGAATAAAGGTTCCTTTAAGGGACGTCATCCAAGATGGCGACCCTCGAATTCCGATTGGCTGATAGGATTCAGCTCTTTTGCCTGTAAAAAAAAACATACAATACCCCCCCCAACATTACAACCCACCGCCCACATACCCCTAATCTAACCCAAACCCCCCTTAAATAAACCTAACACTAAGCCCCTGAAGATCTTCCTACCTTGTCTTCACCATGCCAGGTATCACCGATCGTTCCAGGCTCCGAATCTTCATCTAAGCCCAAGCGGGGGCTAGACATCCTTCATCCGACGGCTGAAGAAATCCAGAAGAGGCTCCAAGTCTTCATCCTATCCGGGAAGAAGAGTAGATCCGGACCGGCAAGCGGCATCTTCTATCTTCATCCGATGAGGAACGGCTCCATCTTGAAGACCTCCACCGTGGACCCATCTTCTTCCGACGACGACTTCCCGATGAATGACGGTTCCTTTAAGGGACGTCATCCAAGATGGCGTCCCTCAAATTCCGATTGGCTGATAGGATTCTATCAGCCAATCGGAATTAAGGTAGGAAAATTCTGATTGGCTGATGGAATCAGCCAATCAGAATCAAGTTCAATCCGATTGGCTGATTCAATCAGCCAATCAGATTGAGCTCGCATTCTATTGGCTGTTCCGATCAGCCAATAGAATGCAAGCTCAATCTGATTGGCTGATCGGATCAGCCATTCGGATTGAACTTGAATCTGATTGGCTGATTCCATCAGCCAATCAGAATTTTCCTACCTTAATTCCGATTGGCTGATAGAATCCTATCAGCCAATCGGAATTCGAGGGACGCCATCTTGGATGACATCCCTTAAAGGAACCTTCATTCGTCGTCTAGTCGTCGGAAGAAGAGGATGGATCCACGCCGGAGGTCTTCAAGATGGAGCTGGACGTCATCGGATGGAAGAACATAGAAGATGCGGCTTGGATGAAGATGTTTGCTGGTCCGGATCGACTCTTCTGCCCGGATAGGATGAAGACTTCTGCCCGAAGATGGAATTCTTTCGCCGCTGCTTGGACCCAGACTTCAGCCGGAGGATGGACGTCACTCTTCAGCCACCGCTTGGGCTTGGATGAAGATTTCGGAGCCTGGATGGATCGTCATACCCGGTGTGGTGAAGATAAGGTAGGAAGATCTTCAGGGGCTTAGTGTTAGGTTTATTTAAGGGGGGTTTGGGTTAGATTAGGGGTATGTGGCTGGTGGGTTGTAATGTTGGGGGGGGTATTGTATGTTTTTTTTTTACAGGCAAAAGAGCTGAATTCTTTGGGGTATGCCCCGCAAAGGGCCCTTTTAAGGGCTGGTAAGGTAAAAGAGCTTTTCTATTTTAATTTTAGAATAGGGTAGGGCATTTTTTTATTTTGGGGGCTTTGTTATTTTATTAGGGGGCTTAGAGTAGGTATAATTAGTTTAAAATTGTTGTAATATTTTTCTAATGTTTGTAAATATTTTTTAATTTTTTGTAACTTAGTTCTTTTTTATTTTTTGTACTTTAGTTAGTTTATTTAATTGTATTTATTTGTAGGTATTGTATTTAATTAATTTATTGATAGTGTAGTGTTAGGTTTAATTGTAGATAATTGTAGGTATTTTATTTAATTAATTTATTGATAGTGTAGTGTTAGGTTTAATTGTAACTTAGGTTAGGATTTATTTTACAGGTAATTTTGTAATTATTTTAACTAGGTAGCTATTAAATAGTTCTTAACTATTTAATAGCTATTGTACCTGGTTAAAATAAATACAAAGTTGCCTGTAAAATAAATATAAATCCTAAAATAGCTACAATATAATTATAATTTATATTGTAGCTATATTAGGATTTATTTTACAGGTAAGTATTTAGCTTTAAATAGAAATAATTTATTTAATAAGAGTTAATTTATTTAGTTAGAATAAAATTATATTTAACTTAGGGGGGTGTTAGGGGGGGTGTTAGGGTTATGGTTAGACTTAGCTTTAGGGGTTAATACATTTATTAGAGTAGCAGCGAGGTGCGGTCGGCAGATTAGGGGTTAATAATTGAAGTTAGGTGTTGGCGACGTTGTGGGGGGCAGATTAGGGGTTAATAAATATAATATAGGGGTCGGCGGTGTTAGGGGCAGCAGATTAGGGGTACATAACTATAATGTAGGTTGCAGCGGTGTACGGAGCGGCAGATTAGGGGTTAAAAATAATATGCAGGGGTCAGCGATTGCGGGGGCGGCAGATTAGGGGTTAATAAGTGTAAAGCTAGGGGTGTTTAGACTCGGGGTACATGTTAGGGTGTTAGGTGCAGACATAGGAAGTGTTTCCCCATAGGAAACAATGGGGCTGCGTTAGGAGCTGAACGCTGCTTTTTTGCAGGTGTTAGGTTTTTTTCAGCTCAAACTGTCCCATTGTTTCCTATGGGGGAATCGTGCACGAGCGCGTTTTTGAAGCCGGACGCGTCCGTAAGCACCGCTGGTATCGAGAGTTGCAGTGGCGGTAAATTATGCTCTACGCTCCCTTTTTGGAGCCTAACGCACTGAAAACGCAGCCATTCTGTGAACTCTAAATACCAGCGGTATTTAAAAGGTGCGGCCAAAAAAAAGCACGCGTAGCTAACGCACACCTTCTAACGCAAAACTCCAAATCTAGGCCTTAGTTTTTGCGAGGCGGGAGTGCACCGGTTTAGGGGTTAATACATTTATTATAGTGGCGGCGATGTCCGGCTGGCAGATTAGGGGTTAATAAGTGTAGGTAGGTGGCGGCGATGTTGGGGGCGGCAGATTAGGGGTTAATAAATATAATGTAGGTGTCGGCGATGTTAGGGGCAGCAGATTAGGGGTTAAAAATATTTATTTTAGTGTTTGTGATGTCTGGGGGGCCTCTGCTTAGGGGTTAATAGGTAGTTTATGGGTGTTAGTGTACTTTGTAGCACTTTAGTTAAGAGCTTTATGTTCCGGTGTTAGCCCATAAAACTATTAACCACTGACTTTTAAATGCGGTAGAAGTCTTGGAAGTAGAGGCTGTACTGCTCACTTCTTCCAAGACTCGTAATACCAGCATTAGCCAAATCCCATTAAAAAGATAGGATCCTCATAGTTCTTACAGTAGAATTGACTACTTTTTTACTAACCAAAGAGGCCTTACTAATGTCTTATCATCCAGGCTCTCACATACCGTATGGTCCGACCATTCGGCAGTATTAACAACACTTAATTGGCCATCGGCACCACGTGGCAATTTTCAGTGGAAACTGGATGAGAAATTATTAGAATCCCCAGTCCTGGTTTCCAAATTAGAAAAGCTCCTACAGGAGTATTTTAGATTTAATTCCCTACCAGAAACAGACCCTTTTGTTGTTTGGGAGGCTCACAAGTGCTTCATCAGAGGGGAATTTATAAAACACCAAGCACAAGTTAGACAGAAAGCACGTCAGGCGTATAAAACTTCCACTGACCTACTAGCCAAACAGTTCACGACCTTCAACTTAGTGAAGCCAATGCAATGGCCTTAAAGACCAAGCAGAAATTCTACTTT
This sequence comes from Bombina bombina, assembly GCF_027579735.1. Taxonomy (NCBI): domain Eukaryota; kingdom Metazoa; phylum Chordata; class Amphibia; order Anura; family Bombinatoridae; genus Bombina; species Bombina bombina. Next base: position 259,919,706 of record NC_069507.1, on the reverse strand, counting down.
GAAAGTAACAGGGCGGGAAAACTTCTAGCACGCTCCCTGAAGCTTAAAAAACTTAAAACCTTTATTCATGAAATTAAATCTCCAACGAATCAAATTGTAAATACCACCCCTGAAATCCTTTCTCAATTTGAGGCGTACTATTCTAAACTCTATAACCTTACTAATCCTGACCGTCCCATTGACACTAGAAATGCCATAAACAACTACCTTCTAGACACCTCCTTACCGCAACTCACCAACGCGCCAGCGGCAGAAATGGAAGAACCTTTCTCAATGGCAGAACTCTTAACTACCCTTAAAAATTTACCCTCGGGCAAAAGTCCTGGTCCTGATGGATTCTCTGTCGCTTATTATAAAAAGTTTGCACCCAGTCTGCTCCCATGGTTATGTACTTTGTTTAACTTAGTGGATCAGGAACACCCTTTTCTCCCCCCTATGCAGGAAGCACATATTTCGGTGATCCCCAAACCTGGAAAGCCTACAGACAGCCCCTCTAACTATCGCCCTATCTCGCTACAAAACGTAGACATTAAGCTTTACGAAAAACTCATAGCCTCTAGACTTAACAAGATTCTCCCACAATTGATCCACACAAACCAAGTAGGCTTTGTCCCTCGAAGAGAAGCGCGAGATAACACCATTAAAATTCTAAACTTAATTGAATATACCCAGTCACAAAAAATCCCTTCAATCTTTCTTGCCATCGATGCCGAAAAGGCCTTCGATAGGCTGGATTGGTTGTTCCTCAGGTCGGCGCTAACCCGATTTGGCATGGGGAGCAGGCTCATTGAGAAAATATTCGCCCTATACCAGGCGCCGAAAGCCCGTATCAAGTTAAATGACTCTCTGTCAGATGCATTCCCCATACTAAACGGAATGAGACAAGGCTGCCCTCTTTCCCCCATCTTGTTTATTTTGGCCATGGAGGTGTTAGCCTCTAAGATTAGGAAAGAAGAAAGGGTTTGCGGTATTCATATAGCAGATACACACTACAAATTAACACTCTACGCGGACGATATCTTATTTTCACTGACCTCCCCCTCACAGTCCTTAGAAGCACTAATGCCGGTTATAGAAACTTATAGTACCCTCTCTAATTTTAAAATAAATATGCAGAAATCAGAGTTCCTGGGCATTGGTATCTCCGACCAGACTTCCCAGCAGATCACCAACCAATACCAATTTCGGTCAAAACATACTTCTATAAACTATCTAGGGATAAACTTATCAACCTCGAGAGAATCCCTATACCGCCTAAACCACCAGCACCTCCTGGATTCCATTAGATCAGATATGGGGGCTTGGCATAACAAATATCTCTCATGGCTTGGCAGAATTCAAGCCTTTAAAATGAGTATCTTACCTCGCTTTTTATATATGTTTCAAACTCTGCCCATCCACCCTCCCCCGCACTACAGACACAACGCACAATCTATCGTTAATGGCTTCATATGGGCACATAAACACCCTAGAATAGCTAAAAACATCCTCTATAGGAATAGGGACAATGGGGGACTAGGGTACCCAGTCTTTTGTTATACCTACAAGCAGCGCATTTAACTAGAATAGTTGACTGGTGTAAAAACAATGTGGACAAAGAATGGGTTAAGCTTGAACATGACCTATCTAGCTCCAGAAGCCTAGGGTCTGTGTGTTGGACATACAGGCAACATAGGACTTTATCGCCACTTACTCCTTCGTAAGTATCTGATACACTCTCCACATGGGACCTCCTCACGAGATCACAGAAAGGCATATCTACCATACCCTCACCACTAACCCCCCTACTGCACAACAAAGACTTTACCCCACTACTCCAGAAACGGTCTAACGAACCATACACAATAGCAGCGGGACTACCTTGCCACTCAGTCCTAGAAAAAGGTACCATCATACAGAAAACCGCACTTGCGGACAAAAACATCGTCTTTTTTGATAGATGGTTTGAATATTTACAATTATCCCACTTTTTCTCCTATCACAAAGATAAACCCAACTTGACTAGAAGCCTAAGCCCATTCGAAACACTTTGTCACTCCCCACTACTAGCGAAGGGCACCCTTTCTAAGATATATAAAAATTTTATTGCCTTACATTCTAAAAGCCTTCTGCCATATACTAAAGCATGGGAAGCTGAATTGGGATTTGAGATCCCTTCTGACACATGGAACATTATATTCCAACAAATGGGAAAGGCTCCCTCTTCAATGGGCATCACAGAAACGAATATAAAACTCCTAGAAAGATGGTACCTTTACCCCAGCAGGATCGCCAAGATTTATCCCCACACTGACCCATTGTGCTGGAGAGACTGTAAACAAGTAGGAACACTTCTCCACATATGGTGGGATTGCCCTATACTTCAACCCTTCTGGCTAGACATCCACAGAGAAATTCAAAAGGCCCTTTCCACAGCCATCCCCTTTGACCCTTTAATGCTATTATTTAACAAACCTAAGATCAAATGCAAGTACAGACAGGTCTTACTATACATTATGCTAAGCGGTGCAAAGCAACTGGTTCCTAGACTTTGGAAACAGCGAAGTATTTCAACTCAGAGAGATTGGGCACAAAATGTCACTTAGCTGGGGCCTTGCCCTGGACCTGCACCTTGTCTTGTCTTGTTCCTTGGACCCTAAATCCTGTCACTTATTCATTATTTCACTGACTGCAATCTATTTCTATGCGTGTTTATATTTGTAAAACTTTTTTTTTTTTTTAGTTTGGATATCTGTTACGTAGTAAAGTTTATATGTTAGGTGGAAGTTTCATCCACATGTGTTGAAAAAAAAGAAAAACTTTACAAGCTACTATGAACTTTGGCAGAACTTTTTGTTGGAATCTGCAATGCCACGTTCCACAGAACTGTACACAACAGATAGTAAAGATCCTGCCTTATGTTTCTTTCTTATTTATATTTATATTGTCATTGCTATACTACGCCGGATTCAATCCATGGCAATTGTAAAACCTTTTATTACATCAATAAAGCTTGTTGAAAAAAAAAAAAAAAAGATAGGATACGCAATTCACGTAAGGGGATTTGCGGTAGCCTCGAGTCGCGGAAGAAAAGTGAGAGGTACACTTGTACCTGCCAAACTTTGAATACCAGTGGGCGTTAAAAAGCAGCGTTAGGACCCCTTAACGCTGCTTTTTAAAGCTAATGCAGAACTCGTAATCTAGCCATAAGTGTTTTATTATTGCATCTATGTAAATGTATACAATTATAAATAAATGCTTTTAAGTGATAGAAGACACTTTTAGTGGAGTACATAATATTTATTTTTTCACTGCTGGCTTATATGTTTTGCTTTTTAGCGCTGTTCTAGTTTTCCCCTTTTTGTAGACTAAAGGAGTATTGCCTTTAAGAAATAAGCTACTCTTGTATTTTTCTGTCTGTTCTCATAGCAGAGATTATCTAGAAAGAGTGGGATGTAACATTCTAAAAGACAGATAATGCTAGGCTAGTTTAAGAAAATTTGCTTGTTATGAAAAACACTCTTACGATTGACATAACGCTAGATAAAACACCTGCGAAACCTGTAGGTTTAATGATAAGAATTGCTAAGGAGCTGAGTAGTCTGCTGGGTAAAATCTTCGAGAGGAGTTTCATACAGCATCTATGAGATTAGCTGCCTGTATTCTATTGAATTATGCTGACTCTCTGTGCTGTCGTGATGACCTGCCTGTGTGCCACTGTACGCTGCTATTAATGCCTTATTTAAAACTCAAAGATAAGTAATGCAATTATAGTTTAATCACTGCTTAGTGTAACCATTATGTTTTAATAAATTTACAAACTGATTACTGATTTGTGTTATAGCAATATGTTCATAATAAGTACTCAATACTATAGTGAGACCTAGTTTAAGCTTATCCCAGCCCCAGGACATAACAAAATCTATTTTTTTAGCACACCTTACAAAAAGTTTATACACCCCTCTTTGGGAGTGCTGCCAATATGACCCAGTAATTACAAAAACAAAAAAGTATTGGTGCACATCCATTTTCAAAAGCACAACATATTTTTTTAACTGCTGCAAAGAATTGCCTGCAAACAACATCAAGAGACAACTATTCTTTTTAAATAAAATTGGGATCTTAGTCACACAATATGGCCATATGTTGCTTAGCCAGTCACCACTTACAAGGTGCCCCAATATAGACTGGTCGTAACACTACAGTCCTTTTGCCACAGAGGGCTGAATCATTCCTGCTTTTACTCTTCATAATAGAATGAGACTCCCTGGCTTAATATTCACAACTCTATTACACTGTCTTGAGCCCACCTGAGCTTGGGTGGGGTGCTTTAACCAATGGTGTGCTAAAAAAACAAATTTTGTATTTGTATTTAAACATAATTAGAGAGACTGACCATCTCCCATTGGTTAAAGCACCCCACCCAAGCTCAGGTGTGCTCATGATAGTGTAATAGAGTTGTGAATATTAAGCAAGGGAGTCTCATTCTATTATGGAGAGTAAAAGTAGGAATGTTTCAGCCCTCTGTGGCAAAAGGACTGTAGTGTTAGGACCAGTCTATATTGGGGCACCTTGTAAGTGGTGACTGGCTAAGCAAAATATGGCCATATTGTGTGACTAAGATCCCAATTTTATTTAAAAAGAATAGTTGTCTCTTGATGTTGTTTGCAGCAATTTTTTGCAGCAGTTCAAAAAATATGTTGTGCTTTTGAAAATGGATGTGCGCCGATACCTTTTTGTTTGTGTATATATATCTTCTAGACACAAAATATAGAAAAATTAAGACAGTAATCCTCACTTTTAAAGACAGGGAATTCAGCACTCAAAACACAATATTATATTAATGTAACATATATATTTATTTACGCAATATATCCAAATAAATCTTATTTGTATGTGGCCTTAAAACTCCTATCAGCTAAATCAAACAGTAAACCATACTTAGCGCACTTTAGAGATGTCACTGCAATACAAGGATACATACATAAAAAATATATCTATGTTGTAGATCACAAAGCCATATAATGATAGCTTCTCAATCAGACAACCTACAACACCTCTATTAGAGGACAACCCCAAACTTATAAGAAGGGCGGTGTTGTCATGATATAAATATGAGGATCTATGTAGTTGCATGAGAAGCTATATAGACATATGACTTAACAAATGTAGCACAATATGAAGCAATTAAGATGATTGCCAAAAGTCAACATGTATTTTGAAATGCTGTAAAAGTGATCAGATAGCATAACTGGTAAGTCCGCTTAATTAGTGTGTCATTGACAAAGTGGTCAGTGTTCTCATGCTACTGTTCATACACAGATATTTGCCAGTTCCATCAAGTGCAAAGTAAATAACCGCTATGGATTCCACATGAATTGTAGCATTAATAAAAATTTGCAACTCTGTGTTATTAACAGATACATCCAAGTTCACTACAGAGTGCGTATTGATATGAAACAGCACCTATGTCTTGTGAGTAGAATCGAAAGAGTAACACAACACAATTTGTTGCAAACAGCAATTTTTTTCAATACAGGCAATCATTTACTCAAGATACTCCATGTTGCTTCATATATTTGGTCAAAGGGAACCTCTTGCGGTACTTAAAAAGAAAACGGGTGGCGTCCCACCTTGTAGTAAAAACTTTTGCATTCCACGGTGTCAACCAACGTATACCGAACAAAGACCGATATCAAGCAAGAATTATTCAAAACTTTAGAAAACATTATAATAATATTTTTAACTGAATGTATTTAACTGAAATATTAGTTTGCCAGTCATGTTAAAGATTTGATTTAAAGGAAAATGCACCGTTTAAAACTTTAATAATTTCCAAGGGTGGATCAAGAGATTGCCTATAAAAGGCATACTGACATACAATGACGTCAGCCCTGAGGATGTCCCGCAAAGTGAAGGGGATGAAACGCATGTAGGCTGCTGTTTGGCACAGTAGGAGATGCTGCCCTTACAAGGTTTGACTTTGGGAACATGCTTGTTGGCTGTCTTTTTCCGTTATATGGTAGTTGACACCATGGGGCTGAATTATCAAGCTCTGATGCCCCTGTTTCCGCGCGAGCCTTCAGGCTCACCAGAAAGAGCAGTTATGAAGCAGCAGTCTAAAAACTGCTGCTCCATAACTTGTCTGCTGCCTCTGAGACTGCGGTCTTTAATTCATCCGATCCTATACGATCGGGCTGATTGACACCCCCTGCTAGCGACCGATTGGCCACAAATCTTTATGGGGCAGCATTGCTCAAGCAGTTTTGAGTGCTGAATTCACTGTCTTTTATAGTGAGGATTACTGTCTTCATTTTTTGTCTATTGCGTCTAGAAAATATTATGTTTTAAGGGTCTGCACCAATAGCTCTTTTATATTTAAACAATCTATAAACTTTAGAAGCTCCTATGATTATTTTTCTGTAAAATATATTTATATAAATATTAATATCTTCCTTTATTGAGAGATCCATTGAAGATTTTAAGAAGGAAATTGATGAAGTAATTATTGATGGAATGGAGAACAAACCCATTGATGCCAAACAAGGGGACTTCGTGACAAAAACCCATTCTAAGTGCCCTATATTATACACTCTACCAAAAAATTATAAGGACCAGACATGTCCAGCCAAGAGGACCCTTAGTGTCAGCTAGAGGGTCAGTCACATCAACTTTTGTCTATGTTTGTGAGTCACTATTTACAACCCATAGCGAAGAATATGAAGTCCTATTTACGGGACATTATGGACTTCATTAAAAAAATTAAGGAATTTAATATTGAAAATGAATGGTTACTGATAACCTCTGATTATTATTATTATTATTATTATTATTATCATTTATTTGTAAAGCGCCTCCAAATTCCGTAGCTCTGATGTGAATAGTTTGTACACAGTAATTCCATATTCAGATGAAAAGGCTGCAGTAGCAAGGGCCCTGAACAGATATCCATTTTTTGGGCCACCAGCACGCTACTTATTGGATCTACTGGATCTGAGTCTCAGACTTAATTACTTTAGGTTTGTAAGACAATTCTATCAGCAAGTCACTGGAACAGCAATGGGGTTGAATGTGGCACCCTCATTTGAAAAACCTTTACATAGAACAATATTAAGTGGTTATCATGCATATATTGGATAAACCAGAGGTGGCATTTTACCACCACTATATCGATGACTTGTTCATCATCTGGACAGGAACTTCAGAGGAGCTGAACTGATTTGACACGTTAAACAATCTATCCCATCCAATTACCTTCAAAATGAAGTACAGCAGGGATAAAATTAAATTCCTGGACCTGTGTTTATTTAAGAATGGAAACTGATTGGATAATACCCTATATCACAAACTGACAGATTGGAACTCGGTATTGCACGTTACAAGCTTTCATCTAGCATCACTTTTGAAGGCTATCCAACAGGTGCAGATGTCTAGGGTCACTATAAACAACATTGACCCACAAAAAAAGAGATGAACAATTAAAAAAGATGGCTAACCAATTTCAAGCACGGGTCTATAATTGGCCATATCTGAGAGAGTGTACGAATAACTAAAAAATAAGGAGATGTCTCTATGATCCAATGCAAGAAGGATAAGTAAAAGAGATTAACCTTGGTGACCAAATAGAGTCCAGAGTGAAGAAAATAGGTCATCTTATTACAAATAATTGGCATATACTTGAAGGGCCACTAAACCCAAAATCTTTCTTTCATGATTCAGATAGAGAATACAAATTTAAACAACATTACAATTTACTTCTATTATTAATTTTGCTTCATTTTTTAGATATCCTTAGTTGAAGAAAAAGCAATGCACATGGGTGAGTCAATCACACAAGTTTTCTATGTGCAGCAACCAATCAGCAACTACTGAGCATATCTAGATATGCTTTTCAGCAAAGAATATCAAGAGAATAAAAGAAATTAGGTAATAGAAGTAAATTAGAAAGATGTTTAAAATTGCATTCTCTTTCTAAATCATGAAAGAAAAAATTTGGGTTTCATGTCCCTTTAAAAGTTATCCCCAACTCCAGTTTGGAGACTAGGATATTCCTCGGGTGGGCTTCAAGAGAAACCAGAATCTAAGAGACCGTTTGGTCCTTACAGGAAATTAACACTGTTATACAAAAAACTCTTGGCTTGCTAGCTCTAAATTGGTTTATTATAGATGTTCAAGGTGTACAACCTGCAGTTCACATTCCACCATCCACATGTGAATAAAAAGTTATATTTTAAGCACCTTTTAACATGCACTACTCCATATGTAGTATATCTATTGAAATGTCCATGTGGAAATTTTTATTTTGAGAAGACGATGGACAATGCCTGCACCCATATGGCCAACCATAGATTGGCCATAAGATTGGCCCTGAGGGATACAAAAAGGGATTTGCCAGTAGCACAACAGTTCTTGAATAATCAACATATGGTAAAGGATAGACCATGTACCAGTACTACGCAAGGGTGGTGACTGTAATCAAAGACTGTTCCAATTGGAGATAAGATGGATTTACAAACTTAACACAGTACATCCTTATGGATTAAACACCACTTTGGACTGGCATTGTTTTTTGGATTAAGAATATGGACACCATTCCAACTGAACAACAATAGCAGAAAATGATGAATTGCTGAATGTCACCATCTATTGAGCTAGGATTCTAGTTAACTAGAATTCAAAGTTAAATAGAACTCATAGGTAAATACCATCCAAAAAGAGACAAAAGACTTTATGGAGAGCCATAGTATCCACTGGATATCCATTGACAGCTACAGTATTCATTGAGAGCCAAACTATCCATTGAGAGCAACAAGACCAGCTAAATAAATATTTTGCTATATGTTTTTCTACAATGTGTGTTATGACAGTATTAATAGTTAATATCGATTGGCATGATCATGCACTAGTGTCAGCTTAAGAATATTCGGGTTAGGTTAATTATTGTATGTCACCTTAGATACATTCAAAGACACACTTAGAGGTAAATTACAGTACCTAACCACTATCCACAATAGATCTGAGATAGCATCAGCCAGTACATGAATGAAGATTGGGCTCCGACACACTCATGTATAATATTTGTTAACTCTTTGAGGCCTATTTATCAAGCCAACAACCGCAAATATGCTGGAATTCTTCAGCGTAATTGTAGCGAGCCTGATTCACCTTATTTATAAAACCCTACAGACTGGCAAAAGTTAAAATCTATAACGTAACATACGATCCGCCGGTCTCAGTCCGACACAGATCGATGCTTACATCATTACAGATGTTCTGAATACAAATTCGGCACTATCTGACTACTTTTGCTAGTTACTAAACTGCTAACAGGTACTCTCACCGCTATTCCGGCCCAGCGTACCTGCTTTTCAATCCGCCGCCCTAGAGGTCGCGGATGCCATAGGAATCAATGGGAGTCTGAAACCAGCGAAAGCTTATGTTCGCTGCTGCCAGATATCCCATTGATTTCTATAGTAGAATAAAAGTTATGTTTACACCTAACACCCTAACATGTACCCAGAGTCTAAAACTTCTAATCTGCAGCCCCGACATTGCCACTACCTACATAATGTTATTAACCCCTACCTCGCCGCCACTAAATAAAGTTATTAACCAATAAACCCCTGGCCTTGCACATCACTACCACTTACTAAACCTTTTAACCCCTAAACCGCCAGCCCCCCACATCGCTATAAACTAAATTAACCTATTAACCCCTAAACCTAACAACCCGCTAACAGTAGATTAAAATTACATCATCCCTATCTTATAATAAATTTAAACTTACCTTTAGATTTAAATTAAACTATATTAAACTATTAATTAATCTACCCTAACTATTATACTAAAATTAAATTAAACTATATTAAGCTATTAATTAATCTACCCTAACTATTATACTAAAATTAAATTAAACTGTACTAAACTAATAATGAATCTACCCTAACTATTATACTAAAATTAAATTAAACTGTATTAAACTATTAATGAATCTACCCTATTATACTAAAATTACATTAAACTATATTAAACTAATAATGAATCTACCCTAACTGTTATACTAAAATTACATTAAACTACAAATAAAATTAAATATATTATTTAGTTAACAACCTAACCCTACTCAAATAATTTAATTCTACTATTAAAAATTACAAAGTTACAAAAAACTAACAACTAAGTTAAACAAAATAACAAACACTAAGTTACAAAAAAAATAAACACTAAGTTACACAAAATAAAAAATAAATTATCAAATATTTAAACTAATTACATCTAAGAGCCCTATGAAAATACCCCCCCCCCAATAAAAACCCCTAGCAAACAATAAACTACCAATGGACCTTAAAAGGGCCTTTTGCGGGGCTTTGCCCCAAAGAAATCAGCTCTTTTACCTGTAAAAAAAAATAAAAATACCCCCCAACAGTAAAACCCACCACCCACACAACCAACCCCCCAAATAAAAACCTAATCTAAAAAACCTAAGCTCCCCATTGCCCTGAAAAGGGCATTTGGATGAGCATTGCCCTTAAAAGGGGATTTAGCTCTTTTTCAGCCCAAACCTCTAATCTAAAATTAAAACCCACCCAATAAACCCTTAAAAACTTAACACTAACCCCCGAAGATCCACTTAGGTTTTAAACTATATAATATATTTAATTTAATTTGTAGTTTAATGTAATTTTAGTATAACAGTTAGGGTAGCTTAATTACTAGTTTAATATAGTTTAATGTAATTTTAGTATAATAGTTAGGGTAGATTAATTAATAGTTTAATATAGTTTAATCTAATTTTAGTATAACAGTTAGGGTAGATTAATTAGTAGTTTAATATAGTTTAATTTAAATCTAAAGGTATTAAGTTTAAATTTATTTTAAGATAGGGATGATGTAATTTTAATGTACAGTTAGCGGGTTGTTAGGTTTAGGGGTTAATAGGTTAATTTAGTTAATGGCAATGTGGGGGGCTGGCGGTTTAGGGGTTAATAGGTTTAGTAAGTGATAGTGATGTGGGAGGCCAGGGGTTTAGGGGTTAATAACTTTATTTAGTTGTGGTGTGCTCCGGGAGCGGAGGGATAAGGGTTAATACATTTACGCCTAGATTTAGAGTTCTGCGGCCAAAGGGGTGCGTTAGCTACGCATGTTTTTTTTCCCCCGCACCTTTTAAATACCACTGGTATTTAGAGTTCACAGAAGGGCTGGCTTTTCAGTGCGTTAGGCTCCAAAAAGGGAGCGTAGAGCATAATTTAACGCCACTGCAACTCTCAATACCAGCGGTGCTTACGGACGCGGCCAGATTCAAAAACGTGCTCGTGCACGATTCCCCCATAGAAAACAATGGGGCCATTTGAGCTGAAAAAAAACCTAACACCTGCAAAAAAGCCGCGTTCAGCTCCTAACGCAGCCCTATTGTTTTCTATGGGGAAACACTTCTTACGTCTGCACCTAACACTCTAACATGTACCCCGAGTCTAAACACCCCTAACCTTACACTTATTAACCCCTAATCTGCCGCCCCCGCTATCGCTGACCCCTGCATATTATTTTTTACCCCTAATCTGCCGCTCCGTAAACCACCGCTACTTACATTATCCCTATGCACTCCTAATCTGCTGCCCCTAACACTGCCGACCCCTATATTATATTAATTAACCCCTAATCTGCCCCCCACAACGTCGCCTCCACCTGCCTACACTTATTAACCCCTAATCTGCCGTCCGTCCGCACGCCGCCGCCAGCTACATTATAGCTATGTACCCCTAATCTGCTGCCCCTAACACCGCTGACCCCTATATTATATTTATTAACCCCTAATCTGCCCCCCACAACGTCGCCTCCACCTGCCTACACTTATTAACCCCTAATCTGCAGAGCGGACCGCACCGCTATTATAATAAAGTTATTAACACCTAATCTGCCTCACTCCCGTCTCAATAACCCTATAATAAATAGTGTTAACCCCTAATCTGCCATCCCTAACATCGCCGACACCTAACTTCAAGTATTAACCCCTAATCTGCCGATCGGAGCTCACCGCTACTCTAATACATTTTTTAACCCCTAAAGTTTATTTTAACCCTAACATCCCCCTAAATTAAATATAATTTTATTCTAACGAAATAAATTAACTCTTATTAAATAAATTATTCCTATTTAAATCTAAATACTTACCTGTAAAATAAATCCTAATATAGCTACAATATAAATTATAATTATATCGTAGCTATTTTAGGATTAATATTTATTTTACAGGCAACTTTGTATTTATTTTAACCAGGTACAATAGCTATTAAATAGTTAAGAACTATTTAATAGCTAAAATAGTTAAAATAATTACAAATATACCTGTAAAATAAATCCTAACCTAAGTTACAATTAAACCTAACACTACACTATCAATAAATTATTTAAATACAATATCTACAATTATCTACAATTAAACCTAACACTACACTATCAATAAATAAATTAAATACAATACCTACAAATAACTACAATGAAATAAACTAACTAAAGTACAAAAAATAAAAAAGAACTAAGTTACAAAAAATAAAAAAATATTTACAAACATTAAGAAAAATATTACAACAATTTTAAACTAATTACACCTACTCTAAGCCTCCTAATAAAATAACAAAGCCCCCCAAAATAAAAAATGCCCTACCCTATTCTAAATTTAAATAGTTCAAAGCTCTTTTACCTTACCAGCCCTGAACAGGGCCCTTTGCGGGGCATGTCCCAAAGAATTCAGCTCTTTTGCCTGTAAAAAAAACACATACAATACCCCCCCCAACATTACAACCCACCACCCACATACCCCTAATCTAACCCAAACCCCCCTTAAATAAACCTAACACTAAGCCCCTGAAGATCTTCCTACCTTATCTTCACCATACCAGGTTCACCAAAGTCTTGATCCAAGCCCAAGCGGGGGGCTGAAGAGTGACGTCCATCCTCGGGCTGAAGTCTGGATCCAAGTGGCGGCTGAAGAAATCCATCATCGGGCTAAAGTCGGAAGTCCATCATCGGGATGAAGTCTTCTATCAAGCCGCATCTTCAATCTTCTTTCTTCTGGAGCGGAGCGGAGCCATCTTCTTCCAAGCCGACGCAGAACATCCTCTTCAACCGACGCCTACTCGCCGAATGACGGTTCCTTTAAATGACGTCATCCAAGATGGCGTCCCTCGAATTCCGATTGGCTGATAGGATTCTATCAGCCAATCGGAATTAAGGTAGGAAAATTCTGATTGGCTGAGAAATCAGAATCAAGTTCAATCCGATTGGCTGAGAAAGATCCCATTGAAAAGATAGGATACGCAAATGACGTAAGGGGATCTGCGGTATGGAAAAGTCGTGGCTGGAAAGTGAGCGTTAGACCCTTTCATGACTGACTCCAAATACAGGGAGTGCAGAATTATTAGGCAAGTTGTATTTTTGAGGATTAATTTTATTATTGAACAACAACCATGTTCTCAATGAACCCAAAAAACTCATTAATATCAAAGCTGAATATTTTTGGAAGTAGTTTTTAGTTTGTTTTTAGTTTTAGCTATTTTAGGGGGATATCTGTGTGTGCAGGTGACTATTACTGTGCATAATTATTAGGCAACATCAAAAAACAAATATATACCCATTTCAATTATTTATTTTTACCAGTGAAACCAATATAACATCTCAACATTCACAAATATACATTTCTGACATTCAAAAACAAAACAAAAACAAATCAGTGACCAATATAGCCACCTTTCTTTGCAAGGACACTCAAAAGCCTGCCATCCATGGATTCTGTCAGTGTTTTGATCTGTTCACCATCAACATTGCGTGCAGCAGCAACCACAGCCTCCCAGACACTGTTCAGAGAGGTGTACTGTTTTCTCTCCTTGTAAATCTCACATTTGATAATGGACCACAGGTTCTCAATGGGGTTCATATCAGGTGAACAAGGAGGCCATGTCATTAGATTTTCTTCTTTTATACCCTTTCTTGCCAGCCACGCTGTGGAGTACTTGGACGCGTGTGATGGAGCATTGTCCTGCATGAAAATCATGTTTTTCTTGAAGGATGCAGACTTCTTCCTGTACCACTGCTTGAAGAAGGTGTCTTCCAGAAACTGGCAGTAGGACTGGGAGTTGAGCTTGACTCCATTCTCAACCCGAAAAAGCCCCACAAGCTCATCTTTGATGATACCAGCCCAAACCAGTACTCCACCTCCACCTTGCTGGCGTCTGAGTCGGACTGGAGCTCTCTGCCCTTTACCAATCCAGCCACGGGCCCATCCATCTGGCCCATCAAGACTCACTCTCATTTCATCAGTCCATTAAACCTTAGAAAAATCAGTCTTGAGATATTTCTTGGCCCAGTCTTGACGTTTCAGCTTGTGTGTCTTGTTCAGTGGTGGTCGTCTTTCAGCCTTTCTTACCTTGGCCATGTCTCTGAGTATTGCACACCTTGTGCTTTTGGGCACTCCAGTGATGTTGCAGCTCTGAAATATGGCCAAACTGGTGGCAAGTGGCATCTTGGCAGCTGCACGCTTGACTTTTCTCAGTTCATGGGCAGTTATTTTGCGCCTTGGTTTTTCCACACGCTTCTTGCGACCCTGTTGACTATTTTGAATGAAACGCTTGATTGTTCGATGATCACGCTTCAGAAGCTTTGCAATTTTAAGAGTGCTGCATCCCTCTGCAAGATATCTCACTATTTTTGACTTTTCTGAGCCTGTCAAGTCCTTCTTTTGACCCATTTTGCCAAAGGAAAGGAAGTTGCCTAATAATTATGCACACCTGATATAGGGTGTTGATGTCATTAGACCACACCCCTTCTCATTACAGAGATGCACATCACCTAATATGCTTAATTGGTAGTAGGCTTTCGAGCCTATACAGCTTGGAGTAAGACAACATGCATAAAGAGGATGATGTGGTCAAAATATTCATTTACCTAATAATTCTGCACTCCCTGTACCGGCGGTAGCCCAAAACCAGCGTTAGGAGCCTCTAAAACTGGTTTTCACGGCTACTGCCCAACTCTAATTCTAGGCCTTAGTTAGTTGCAACGGTATCGGGGAGCGGCGGAATAGGGGTTAATAACGTTATTTAGTTATGGCGGGGTCCGGGAGTGGCTGGATAGGGGTTAATAACTTTATTAGAGTTGCGGTGGGCTCCGGGAGCAGCGGGATAGGGGTTAAATATTTTAGTATAGTGGCTGTGTTTAGTGACAGTATATAAATAAAGCTGGGAAAAAGCCAAATAGCAGCGAGACAGATGACTGTTAGTTAACATCAGTCCGCTGCTCATCGCTCTGTACTTGGACGCGGCTTTTTGACAGCTTTTTATATAAATGTGGAGAGCGTATTCAGGTCTGCGGCCGCGATGTTAGGCGATGTCAGGCGAGCGTATTGGTCCCGTCAAATGCAAGAAAGTTGACGGCTTTATAAGTAGGCCTCTTTGTATTAGAAATAAAATAGTGTATATATCAATATTGGTGATAATAAGTGAGTATGTAGGAATACATTGATATATGGGATACTATTGCCCACAGTATAACATAACATGAGCTTAATCTATACTTGAATTGACTTGATGTTTATTTTCAGAAACATTACATAGATATAGCAAGTATGCGATTTACAACTAAATTAAACAATTTTTTTATTAATAGTAGGTTTATCTATTTTTAAAGGGTTAACACTGTATAGTGTATAGCAATTGCTTACAAATTGACAACAAATCACAGATCAGCTCAGTGATAGAATGGCTCTGTTATAGGCTAGCCGGATTTCCAGGCAGTACGATTGGCTGGCGATTGTTAACATCACAGCTAACAATCTGGATTCATGGAGTAGTATACACATACATTGATGTAACAGGTTCGCTAGTGTAGAACCGCCCCCTTCCTCCAGGGCTATTAAAGGAAGTAATATCAGGATGAACGCTGTAAGTTTGATTTAATTGTTTTTTTTTTTTTGCAGATCTGAACTAATGCATAATTGTGTTCAAGATAATTGTCATATAACTGACATAGATGGATGTTTAGATCAATGTATATACGTACCAATACAGGCAGAAGTTGTTTGTTTATACCCTAAGAAAAAGTGTTTATATATGCATTAAAGGTATCTATATGCATTTAGAAACATTTTGCTTTGATGGTATGAGCATATAATGCAGTATTGTGCAATATAGAGAACTGATTCTTGCACTATGTAGAAAAAATGGAGTGCAACCAGTAGGTTTAAAATTCAAGCAATTTATTCTTTAAAACATATATAGTTCAGGGTAGCAGTCGGTCTGACATTTTTCGGCTCAAAACATTATGCCGTTGTTCTGTCGATAACTCCAATACACCTAAGAACTCTAATATGACGTTACTTCCCGCTGCAGATTACGCTAATTGGCTCAATTGTGCATGCGAGCGCACACCCAAGATTATTTATCTGAAAAGAGGCGTAGCCTTGGGGAGAACTCATCAAATTCTCCAATAAAAGCCATTGTGCATGTGTATTTGTTTATGAGGCAAAAAAACAGACCCTTGAGAAGAACTTATCAAGTGCTACAAGAACTGCTGTTGCGCATGCGTGCATTACATGTAAACACAGTGCCCGTCTGTTGCTCAATAGCTTTACCCTCAGGCCTCTAGCAATCAAGCCGTCAACCTCAAATACGCTGGAATTCCACAGCGTATTTGTGGCGAGGCTGATTCGACTAAGTTATCAAGCCCTGCTGCCCGGCAAAAGTAGAATATAGTGACGTAAACTTCGATCCGCCGGACTCAGTCAGACACAGATTGATTCTTACGTCACTCCAGATGTTCCGAATGCAAGTTCGGCACAATCTGACTACTTTTGGGAGTTATCACATGACTACCAGGTACGCTCGCCCTGGAGGCGGCGGATCCCATAGGAATCAATGGGAGTCTGACCATAGTGAAAGTTCATGTTTGCTGCTGCCCGACATCCCATTGATTCCTATGGGAGCTGTCTACACATAACATCCTACCATGTACCCCGAGTTTAAACACCCCTAATCTGCCCCCCTACACCGCCGCCACCTATATTAAACATGGTAACCCCTAAACCGCCGCACCTGGAGCCCACCGTCACTCTAATAAACTGATTAACCCCTAAAACGCCGCTCCCGGACCCCGCCGCCACCTTCATAATACCTATTAGCATCTATCCTGCCCCCCTATACCGCCGCCACCTATAATAAAAGTATTAACCCCTATCCTGCTGATCCCGTACCCCGCGGCAACTAAATAAATTATTTAATCCCTAAACCGCCGCTCCCGGACCCCGCCGCCACCTATATTAAACTTATTAACCCCTAATCTGCCCCCTACACCATTGCCACCTATAATACATTTATTAACCCCTATCCTGCCCCCCTATACCGCCGCCATCTATATTAAACTAATTAACCCCTAAACATAAGTCTAACACTAACCCTAACACCCCCCTAACTTAAATATTATTTTAATAAATCTAAATAAAATTACTCTTATTAACTAAATTAAACCTATTTAAACTAAATACTTACCTATAAAATAAACCCTAATATAGCTACAATACAGGGAGTGCAGAATTATTAGGCAAGTTGTATTTTTGAGGATTAATTTTATTATTGAACAACAACCATGTTCTCAATGAACCCAAAAAACTAATTAATATCAAAGCTGAATAGTTTTGGAAGTAGTTTTTAGTTTGTTTTTAGTTATAGCTATTTTAGGGGGATATCTGTGTGTGCAGGTGACTATTACTGTGCATAATTATTAGGCAACTTAACAAAAAACAAATATATACCCATTTCAATTATTTATTTTTTACCAGTGAAACCAATATAACATCTCAACATTCACAAATATACATTTCTGACATTCAAAAACAAAACAAAAACAAATCAGTGACCAATATAGCCACCTTTCTTTGCAAGGACACTCAAAAGCCTGCCATCCATGGATTCTGTCAGTGTTTTGATCTGTTCACCATCAACATTGCGTGCAGCAGCAACCACAGCCTCCCAGACACTGTTCAGAGAGGTGTGCTGTTTTCCCTCCTTGTAAATCTCACATTTGATGATGGACCACAGGTTCTCAATGGGGTTCAGATCAGGTGAACAAGGAGGTCATGTCATTAGATTTTCTTCTTTTATACCCTTTCTTGCCAGCCACTCTGTGGAGTACTTGGACGCGTGTGATGGAGCATTGTCCTGCATGAAAATCATGTTTTTCTTGAAGGATGCAGACTTCTTCCTGTACCACTGCTTGAAGAAGGTGTCTTCCAGAAACTGGCAGTAGGACTGGGAGTTGAGCTTGACTCCATCCTCAACCCGAAAAGGCCCCACAAGCTCATCTTTGATGATACCAGCCCAAACCAGTACTCCACCTCCACCTTGCTGGCGTCTGAGTCGGACTGGAGCTCTCTGCCCTTTACCAATCCAGCCACGGGCCCATCCATCTGGCCCATCAAGACTCACTCTCATTTCATCAGTTCATAAAACCTTAGAAAAATCAGTCTTGAGATATTTCTTGGCCCAGTCTTGACGTTTCAGCTTGTGTGTCTTGTTCAGTGGTGGTCGTCTTTCAGCCTTTCTTACCTTGGCCATGTCTCTGAGTATTGCACACCTTGTGCTTTTGGGCACTCCAGTGATGTTGCAGCTCTGAAATATGGCCAAACTGGTGGCAAGTGGCATCTTGGCAGCTGCACGCTTGACTTTTCTCAGTTCATGGGCAGTTATTTTGCGCCTTGGTTTTTCCACACGCTTCTTGCGACCCTGTTGACTATTTTGAATGAAACGCTTGATTGTTCGATGATCACGCTTCAGAAGCTTTGCAATTTTAAGAGCGCTGCATCCCTCTGCAAGATATCTCACTATTTTTGACTTTTCTGAGCCTGTCAAGTCCTTCTTTTGACCCATTTTGCCAAAGGAAAGGAAGTTGCCTAATAATTATGCACACCTGATATAGGGTGTTGATGTCATTAGACCACACCCCTTCTCATTACAGAGATGCACATCACCTAATATGCTTAATTGGTAGTAGGCTTTCGAGCCTATACAGCTTGGAGTAAGACAACATGCATAAAGAGGATGATGTGGTCAAAATACTCATTTGCCTAATAATTCTGCACTCCCTGTATAACTAATAATTATATTGTAGCTATTTTATGGTTTATTTTTATTTTACAGGCGACTTTCAATTTATTGTAACTAGGCACAATAGCTATTAAATAGTTATTAACTATTTAATAGCTACCTAGTTAAAATAAAGACAAATTTACCTGTAAAATAAAAACTAACCTAAGTTACAATTCCACCTAACACTACACTATCATTAACTAAATTATTCCTATTTAAAACTAAATACTTACCTGTAAAATAAACCCTAACATAGCTACAATGTAATTAATAATTACATTGTAGCTATTTTAGGATTTATATTTATTTTACAGGTAACTTTGTATTTATTTTAACTAGGTAGAATAGTTATTAAATAGTTATTAACTATTTAATAACTACCTAGCTAAAAGAAATACAAAATTACCTGTAAAATAAATCCTAACCTAAGTTACAATTAAACCTAACACTACACTATCATTAAATAAATTGAATTAATTAACTACAAATACCTATAATTAAATACAATTAAATAAACTAACTAAAGTACAAAAAATAAAAAAAATAAAAATTACAAAAAATAAAAAAAATTACAAGATTTTTAAGCTAATTACACCTAATCTAAGCACTCTAATAAAATAACAAAGCCCCCTAAAATAAAAAAATGCCCTACCCTATTCTAAATTACGAAAGTTAACAGCTCTATTACCTTACCAGCCCTTAATAGGGCCTTTTGCGGGGCATGCCCCAAAATATTCAGCTCTTTTGCATGTTAAAAAAAATACAAACCCCCCCCAACATTAAAACCCACCACCCACATACCCCTACTCTAACCCCCCCCACCCCCCCCTAAAAAAACCTAACACTAACCCCCTGAAGATCATTCTACCTTTAGCCAATCGGAATTCGAGGGACGCCATCTTGGATGACGTCACTTAAAGGAACCTTCATTCGTCGGTAGTCGTCGGAAGGAAGAGGATGTTCTGCGCCGGAGGTCTTGAAGATGGAGCCGTTCCTCGTCGGATGGATGAAGATAGAAGATGCCGCTTGGATGAAGATGTCTGCCGGTCCAGATGTCCTCTTCTGCCCGGATAGGAGGAAGAATCTGCCGGTCTGGATGTCCTCTTCTGCCCCATCGGATGAAGACTTCGGCCGCTGCGGATGTCCTCTTCTGTTCCATCGGTGGTCGGCTGGCTGAAGACGGCTAAAGGTAGGATGATTTTCAGGGGGGTTTGGGTGGTTTAGAGTAGGGGTATTTGGGTGGTGGGTTTTAATTTTGGGGGGGTTGTATTTTTTTTAACATGCAAAAGAGCTGAATACTTTGGGGCATGCCCGCAAAAGGCCCTTTTAAGGGCTGGTAAGGTAATAGAGCTGTTAACTTTCGTAATTTAGAATAGGGTAGGGTATTTTTTTATTTTGGGGGGCTTTGTTATTTTATTAGGGGGCTTAGATTAGGTGTAATTAGCTTAAAAATCTTGTAATATTTTTTTATTTTTTGTCATTTTTATTTTTTTTATTTTTTGTACTTTAGTTAGTTTATTTAATTGTATTTAATTGTAGGTATTTGTAGTTAATTAATTCAATTTATTTAATGATAGTGTAGTGTTAGGTTTAATTGTAACTTAGGTTAGGATTTATTTTACAGGTAATTTTGTATTTCTTTTAGCTAGGTAGTTATTAAATAGTTAATAACTATTTAATAACTATTCTAACTAGTTAAAATAAATACAAAGTTACCTGTAAAATAAATATAAATCCTAAAATAGCTACAATGTAATTATTAATTACATTGTAGCTATGTTAGGGTTTATTTTACAGGTAAGTATTTAGTTTTAAATAGGAATAATTTAGTTAATGATAGTGTAGTGTTAGGTGGAATTGTAACTTAGGTTAGTTTTTATTTTACAGGTAAATTTGTCTTTATTTTAACTAGGTAGCTATTAAATAGTTAATGACTATTTAATAGCTATTGTGCCTAGTTAAAATAAATTGAAAGTCGCCTGTAAAATAAAAATAAACCCTAAAATAGCTACAATATAATTATTAGTTATATTGTAGCTATATTAGGGTTTATTTTATAGGTAAGTATTTAGTTTTACATAGGATAAATTTAGTTAATAAGAGTAATTTTATTTAGATTTATTAAAATAATATTTAAGTTAGGGGGGTGTTAGGGTTAGTGTTAGACTTATGTTTAGGGGTTAATTAGTTTAATATAGATGGTGGCGGTATAGGGGGGGCAGGATAGGGGTTAATAAATTTATTATAGGTGGCAACAGTGTAGGGGGCAGATTAGGGGTTAATAAGTTTAATATAAGTGGCGGCGGTGTCCGGGAGCAGCGGTTTAGGGGTTAAACTATTTATTTAGTTGCGGCGGGGTACGGGATCGGCAGGATTAGACGTGTGTAGGGGGGACAGGATAGGGGTTATTAAATTTATTATATGTGGTGGCGGTATAGGGGGGCAGGATAGGGGTTAATAGGTATAATGTAGGTGGCGGCGGGGTCCGGGAGTGGCGGTTTAGGGGTTAATCAATTTATTAGAGTGGCGGTGGGCTCCAGGAGCGGCGGTTTAGGGGTTAATACATTTATTATAGTTGCGGCGGGGTCTAGCAGCGGCGGTTTAGGGGTTAATAACTTTATTTAGTTGCGGGGGGCTCCGGGGGTGGCGGTATAGGGGGTAGAACAGTATACTATAGTGTGAGTGCTTAGTGACAGCTTATCAATAAAGCTGGGAAAAAGCCGAAGAGCAGCGAGATCGGATGAGTGATAACTATCACAGTCCGCTGCTCATCGCCCCGTACTTGGTGTGCGGCTTTTTGACAGCTTTTTTGATAACTTTGGCGAGCGTATTCAGGTCTGCGGCGGCAATGTGAGGCGAGCTTAGGCAGGCGTATTGGGGCCGTAGAAGGTAGGTAAGTAGACACATTGATAACTAGAGGCCTCAGGCCGAGATAAGTTTTCGCTTGTCACGATATTCAGCTTTGAAACCACTGAGGACACATAATATTTATTATCAGTTATTGTTTATTTCTTAAAACTTATCTCGGCCTGAGGGTAAAGCTATTGAACACAGACGGGCCCGGTGTTTACACGTAATGCACGCATGTGCAACAGCAGTTCTTGTAGCACTCGATAAGTTCTTCTCAAGGGTCTGTTTTTTTGCCTCATAAAAAAATACACGTGTGCAATGGCTTTTATTGGAGAATTTTATGAATTCCCCCCCAAGCGTACGCCTCTTTTCAGATGAATAATCTCAGATGCGCGCTTGAATGTGCAATGTAGACAATTAGTGTATCTGCATCCGGAAGTGACATCATATTGGAGTTCTCAATGAATTGGAGTTATCGACATAACACCGTACTCATAGATAGATAGTTGACTGCTACCGGGTCAAAGTTTTTATACACACTGGTTGTCATGGAAACAAATAAAAACTGTTATACATGTTGACCAACGTTCTCTCACTCACTTTAGGGAGAGTAATAATGATCAGAGGGTTCTATATATTACAGTGCAGCCATTAGAATTCAGAAATCCGTCTTATCATATATATCGTATAACAGACAAACAGATGTTTAACATTTTCACCAATTTGTACATTACAAAATAACAATTTGCCTAAAGTAGATCGTCAAAGTACAAACAATATACATTCCCAAAAACCTATCAGCAAAAGAAAAGAAAGGGAGAAAAATATTTTATATGATTGGTGTAAACATCAAAGCTGTTATGCAGGATTATACTGTATTAGCTGCACTCCAAAAATGAAAGAACCCCTAATCTACAAAAGTACTTAGTTATAACTACTGTGCAAACAGGCTCAATTTTAACCATCCTCCAACACAGTTAACATTCAACACTGTATTAGCTCAAATCTCATAGTCAATGCTGATATAATAAATAAAATAAATAAATAAATAAATAATAGCCTCTGAACTGTCTACCGCTTTTACTAACCCACTATCCACAGCCAATATTTTCAGTATAACTTTTAAAGTGTATATGAGGACATTTGTTCTTCCCCTTGTTTCTTGGATTATGTGTTTGTCCACTAACTATTTGTCCATTAACTGGTTGTTCTCATAATTCTGATATATTTACTGTGTTACACTTGAATGTTTATTTATATACACAGTTTTGATATTTATTAAACACATTTATTGATTGATTTATTATGCTGAGGGTTGCCATAACAACAGTTTGGCACATTTTTGTAAGTTTTTTTTTGTCTGCGGAAGGGGAATGTGTGTCCCCAAACTGTCACATTAAATATCACCAATGGAAATAACCAGCAAGAACCTCTCTTTATTCCTGTGAATAATAACCTGTTGGCACCCCAGCAGTCGACCTATAGGTGAGAGTGCGCTTTATTTGAACTTATATAGCATAAGCTTTATTTGGACTTATCAAGCATGCATGTTTACTTTCAACTTGTAATATGCACGCATCACGACCCACTCTAATAATAGCATACCACTTGTAATATTTGGGCAGAATGAATGACTTAAAGATAAAGTGAATCGTATATTGTTCACCCCTTTAATGTGTTCCTAGTAATAATCCATTGTATCTGCTTGAGTGTATTAGATTATTTAACATTATTTTGTCACGTGAAATAACCATTATTTTCCTTGAAACTTCCACCTATTGGTTACAGAAGAACTATGTAAGCTAGAGACATCAAAATATACCAGCCTCTTGGTGAGAGGAGTGAGAGAGACCAGCCCTTTTTAAAGGGTCTTCCTGCATCCTCTTTAAATACAATGAACTCTTATTTACCATTTCCTGAATGAACTATCCATTTAACCATGCTAAAACAATATGTTTCTATTTGAGGGAGATATTTAATGGCAGAAGGTCTGAGCATGTTGCAGGTATGATGCATGTCTGGAGATGGTAAACACATTTACAAATGTTTATTATTAAACCAATCATAACTATAAATAATGTTACCAGTCACTGATCTTTTAACATATACTTCAGAAACAGGTAAAAGTATACCCCATGTTTAGGAGTTCAATAACTGTTTGTTTGTATTCTCTTGAGTCAAGACCCTAGGGATGATACAATGACATTTGGATGAAATGCCATATTAGTGTGTGTCTCATCAGATGCTTTAAGTGATTCAATAAACCATTGTAACTTAGTGTAAATAGACATCTCAACCATTTCTATTGGTTGTGGCATATTTTCTTGTTCATTACACTTCAAAATCTTATTCTTTCTGACTTTGCTTGTAAGGAAAGAGTGTTGAATGTTCTTAAAGGCGACATTACATAGTTGATTTTGTTAAATAATGTAATTTTGGCATTACTGACACTAGCTTATTATGGACCCCATTCTCTAAAGCTCCCTGATCTGGTGTAGGATTGCTGCATTGTTGGTATTTTACCAGCACAGATGGTATTTTTATGTCAGCAGCCCATGTTGGTATTGTGTAAACCCCGGCAATGTTTGGGCCAGTATATTTGAGACAGCACAAAGATCAGGAGAAGTTTTGTTAAAACATTTAGTTCACAATATTTAGCCCTGAAAAATAAATGTGCACGTGAATGAAATCTAGCTGCTGAGAAAAAAGGAAAATATATTAAACAGAAGTTCTACAAGAAAAGGATTTCAAAGACAATCTTTATAGACGTATCTGTAACAGGTTTATTAGACTCCAACTTGATTAATAATTCAATTTAGAGATCATTTCTTAAGATTAGATGGACAAATTGGCTCAGAGAGAAAAAAAAAAAAACCATGATGTCACCTTCTTCAGTCTTTACTGGGAAGATGTTTGTATCCAATCAGAAATAAGACAATGACACTAGATGCCAGGAAATGATTACCTTCTACTGATCCAAGGAGCACTTTTTGCAAAATTGTAACTACTTGTGGTAAGATGGGGAATTGCATTCAATGTAACAATCAAATATTGTATTCTATAGATCAGCTCTATGGAGTTCTGCAGTAAGTTTTCTTCTTTTTTTTGATGATAATAATAATAAATAGAGAAATGCAGTTTTACTTATCTATATCCACAGTAATGTTTTTTGTTTTTGTTTGTATGCGTTTTAATATCTAGGGGCCTATTTATGATGGTGCGAGCGGACATAATATGAAGTAGTGTATCATGTCCGCTGCACAGCGTTAAATGCCGACATCATACAATCTCTGCATTTATCATTACACCAGCAGTTCTTGTAAAATGCTGGTGCAGTGCCGCCCCCTGCAGATTCGTGGCCAATCAGCTGCTAGCAGGGGGTGTCAGTAAACCCGATCGTATTCGATTGGGTTGATTTGTGTCTGCGGCCTCAGAGCAGGCGGACAGGTTATGGAGCAGTGGTCTTTAGAGCATCAACGGGCATCAAGCTCCATACAGAGCTTGATAAATCATCCCCCATATCTTGTCTGGATATTGTAAACATTGACCTTTGTCGCTACACATAGTGGACAATACAATGACATCTGTTCTATCATACGTAAACATTTCAATATACTTAAAGCGGATGATAAACTAATTGAAACAGTAAAAAGGGGGGTCAGGTGTGCATACAAGAAAGGGCCCACATTAGGATCTCTGTTGTCTCCCACTATGCTGCCCACTAACACTAATCAAGCATGTGCCTGGATCAGACACCAGGGCATGCATAAATGTGGCCATAAGAAGTGCAAACCCTGTGAGTTTGTTCACATAGGGAGCACATTTACAAGTTACGTTACAGGAAAAACGTTTAACATTAAAACACTCTTAAATTGCACTTGCACAAATGTGATTTATGTTCTCAATTGCTCAATATGCAAAATCAAATACATAGGTCTTACCTCCAGAGATGTAAACACTAGAATTAGGGAACATCTTTCCTCTTTCAATACAGCTAAATCCAGCACCCCTGTAGTTCAGCACTTTGGGGTGTATCATGGGGTAACTTGTCTTCCTTTTCCTGGAGTGCCATAGAAAGGGTCTACAGACCCAAAAGAGGGGGTTCCATTGATCGTCTTCTTGAGTTGAGAGAGGCACATTGGATTTTCACAATGAGCACCCGTATCCCTAATGGTCTCAACTCGAAGTATGATATTATGAATATATGGTAATCCCCCTGGTACCATAATGTTAACCATTATCAATTACATCAAGCCTCACTTATATATGCGTTTCATGCATACAGTAGTACCTAATACGTTTAAATATGAGTATAGACTTACTTTAGAAAATACATTTAGCATTTAGCATTGAGTTTAAGCAATTGCCCCCCCTTTAGTATTCCGAGAGTGATCTAACAAGTTCACTTAGTTACTATTATGCCTTTGAGATTATTTTGGATTATACTGAGGGTCAGGGTATATAGGATGTATCTACTCTTATTCTTTGCTCCTTTTTTGTTTCTCAATACTTTGCATATATTGTATTGTACAGTTGATTCTCTAGTATATGTAAGGCTTATGTTTCAGTAAATTAGAAATTTCTCTCATATTGTTCAAATCGTGTGTATTCTATCTGCTTTACCTTATTTTTCACTTTACTAGATTCAGTATATTAGTATGTTAGCTTAGTGCTCTAATTGCATAGGAGATCTGTGTATTATTTAGTATGTATAGAGTATTAAGCAACAGGTGTGTCTTCTTTTTCTTAACCAATTAGATTTTAGGTATGGGTATATTATAGGTGTGACACATAGCACTACAGGCTATGACTATGGCTCCAAGCCGAAACGCGTAAGCCAGACAGTGCCACACCTGGTTTGCTTTTATCTGTGTGTTGCCTTTCGCTTTTAAACACTGTTTGTTTAAATAAAGACTTTAATTCACAATCTCCAGGATTACTACTATTTTTTCCTTATTGTAAACGTTTACCAACTTTTTTGTACTCTCTGGCCTCTAGTTATCAAGCCGTCAACCGCAAATGTGCTTGAATTCTGCAGCGTATTTGTGGTGAGGCTGATTCACCTTAGTTATCAACCCCTACTGCCCGGCTAAAGTAGAATTCAGTGACGTAACCTATGAGCCGCTGGACTCAGTCCGACACAGATCGATGGTTACGTCACTACATATGTTCTGAACGCAAGTTCGGAACAATCTGACTACTTTTGGTAGTTATCAAACTACTACCAGGTACGCTCGCCACTATTCCGGGCCAGCGTACCTGGATTTTAATCCGCCGCCCTGGAGGCAGCGGATCCAATAGGAATCAATGGGAGTCTGACCATAGCGAAAGCTCATGTTCGCTGCTGCCCGATATCCCATTGATTCCTATGGGAGATGTCTGCACCTAACACCCTAACATGTACCCCGAGTCTAAACACCCCTAATCTGCCCCCCCTACACCGCCGCAACTAAATACATTTATTACTCCCAAAACCGCCGCTCCCGGACCCCGCCGCAACTATATTAAACATGTTAACCCCTAAACCGCCGCTCCCGGACCCCGCCGCCACCTACATTATACATATTAACCCCTAATCTGCCGCCCCCTATACCGCCGCCACATACATAAACTTATTAACCCCTATCCTGCGGATCCCGGACCCCGCCGCAACTAAAAAAAAATGTAACCCCTAAACTGCCATTACCGGACCCCGCCGCCACCTATATTAAAGTTATTAACCCCTATCCTGCCCCCTATACTGCCACCACCTATATTAAAATTATTAACCCCTAAACCTAAGTCTAACATTAACCCTTACCCCCCCTAACTTAAATATTATTTTAATAAATCTAAATAATATTACTCGTATTAACTAAATTAATCCTATTTAAAACTAAATACTTACCTGTAAAATAAACCCCAAGATAGCTACAATATAACTAATAATTATATTGTAGCTATTTTAGGATTTGTTTTTATTTTACAGGCAACTTTTATTTATTTTAACTAGGTACAATGGTTATTAAATAGTTATTAACTATTTAATAACTACCTAGCTAAAATAAGTACAAAATTACCTGTAAAATAAATCCTAACCTAAGTTACAATTAAACCTAACACTACACTATCAATAAATAAATTAAATAAATTACCTACAATTACCTAAAATTAAATTAAATAAACTAAACTATAGTATAAAAAAAACAAAACACTAAATTACAGAAAATAAAAAAGAATTACAAGAAATTTAAACTAATTACACCTAATCTAAGCCCCCTAATAAAATAATAAAGCCCCCCCAAAAAATGCCCTACCCTATTCTAAATTACCACGTAACCAGCTCTTTTACCAGCCCTTAAAAGGGCTTTTTGCAAGGCATTGCCCCAAAGTAATCAGCTCTTTTACCTGTAAAAAAAAATACAACCCCCCAACATTAAAACCCACCACCCACATACCCCTACTCTAACCCACCCAAAAACCCCCTTAAAAAAACCTAATGCTAACCCCCTGAAGATCTCCCTACCTTGAGCCGTCTTCACCCAACCGGGCCAAAATCTTCATCCAAGGTGCGCAGAGGAGGCCCTTCATCCGTCTTCATCCAGGCGGTGTCTGCAATCTTCATCCATCCGGAGCGGAGCCATCTTCATAGGAGCCGAGGCGGAGCCATCCTCTTCAACCGACAATTCAACGACCAATGAAGGTTCCTTTAAGGTTCGTCATCCAAGATGGCGTCCCAGTATTCTATCAGCCAATCGGAATTAAGGTAGGAAAAATCTGATTTGCTGATTCAATCAGCCAATCAGATTGAGGTTCAATCCGATTGGCTGATCCAATCAGCCAATCGGATTGAGCTCGCATTCTATTGGCTGATCGAATCAGATTTTTTCTACCTTAATTCCGATTGGCTGATAGAATCCTATCAGCCAATCGGAATTCAAGGGACGCCATCTTGGATGACATCCCATAAAGGAACCTACATTCGTCGTTCAGTCGTCGGTTGAAGAGGATGGCTCCGCGTCGGCTCCTTTGAAGATGGCTCCGCTCCGCTCCGGATGGATGAAGATTGAAGACGCCGCCTGGATGAAGACTTCTACCGGATGGAGGACCTCTTCTGCGCACCATGGATGAAGATTTCGGCTCCGCTGGGTGAATACGACTCAAGGTAGGGAGATCTTAGCGTTAGTTTTTTTTAAGGGGGGTTTGGGTGGGTTAGAGTAGGGGTATGTGGGTGGTGGGTTTCAATGTTGGGGGGGTTGTATTTTTTTTTACAGGTAAAAGAGCTGATTACTTTGGGGCAATGCCCCGCAAAAAGCCCTTTAAAGGGCTGGTAAAAGAGCTGGTTACTTGGTAATTTAGGATAGGGTAGGGCATTTTTTTTTATTTTGGAGGGCTTTATTATTTTATTAGGGGGGTTAGATTAGGTGTAATTAGTTTAAACTTGTAATTCTTTTTTATTTTCTGTAATTTAGTGGGGGTTTTTGTACTATAGTTTAGTTTATTTAATTTAATTTAATTTTAGGTAATTATAGGTAATTTATTTAATTTATTTAATGATAATGTAGTGTTAGGTTTAATTGTAACTTAGGTTAGGATTTATTTTACAGCTAATTTTGTACTTATTTTAGCAAGGTAGTTATTAAATAGTTAATAACTGTTTAATAACTATTGTACCTAGTTAAAATAAATAAAAGTTGCCTGTAAAATAAAAAAATAAATCCTAAAATAGCTACAATATAATTAGTTATATTGTAGCTATCTTAGGGTTTATTTTACAGGTAAGTATTTAGTTTTAAATAGGAATAATTTAGTCAATATGAGTAATATTATTTAGATTTATTAAAATAATATTTAAGTTAGGGGGGCTTAGGGTTAGTGTTAGACTTAGGTTTAGGGGTTAATAATTTTAATATAAGTGGCGGCGGTATAGGGGGCAGGATAGGGGTTAATAATTTTAATATAGGTGGCGGCGGTATAGGGGAGGCAGGATA